>NC_034599.1:18863719-18867975 GCF_900095145.1 Mus pahari
TCTCTCTCTCTCTCTCTCTCTCTCTTTCTTTCTTTCTTTCTTTCTTTCTTTCTTTCTTTCTTTCACCTCAACTAGATTTCAGAACCCTGAGTTATGGCCAAACCTATTACAAGTGAGAGCCATGAGGGCCACTGATTACAAAGCCTGAGAGTATCACTGGGCATTGTCAGGGCCATTGCCCAGGAAATGTTAGGTCTGTGGCTTGTTGATGCTGTTTCTTCAGATGTGGGATGCATGCTCTAAGGCCTTGGCAAAAAGTGAAGTAGGTCCATAGGACAATCTAGATGTCATGATACATGTCTCTGATGATATGTGCCTATGATGATGGCGCACACCTATGATGATACATGCCTATGATGATACTTGCCTATGATGATACACACCTGTAATCCCAGTACTTGGGAGGTTGACCCAGGAGGATCATGAATTCCAGACAAGCTTAGGTAACATAGATCATGTCTGAATATAAAGCAAACATGAATGAAAGCAAAGGCAAACAAACAGAAACCCCAGAGTCCCGAGTTTATGTTATCTAGGTCTGCCTGGAATTCTTTGTTTTTATTATTTAAAATTTTAAATTTAAATATACTTTAAAATATTCTTCTCGTTTTCTCGTTCTTCCAAATCTTTTCCCTTTCCCTACTCATACAACTTTACATTCTTTCTCAAAAAAACCCTAATAGAGCAACTTCCCCACCAAACCAATAAAATAAAATATCCACCCCCCCAAATAAACACCAAAGTATAATCAAATAAAACCATGCACACACACACACACACACACACACACACACACACACACACACACATACACACACACAAACCATGCACACATACACACTCTCTGTCACTCACACACACATAACTGTGGAGTCCATTATATGCTGGTCAACAACTCCTGACTTTAAGGACTGTCCTGGACTGGTTGATATACCCAGTGTTACTCTGTTAGAGAAAATTGATTTTCCTTTCCTAGTAGGAATAAGTGACAGTTCAATTCTTAACCTTTACCCTAGTGCTAAATTTTTATTCATTAATATATAAAATATATAATATGTATTTATATATCAAAATAAATTATAATAATAAAAGAAAAACAATAAAAACAAAGTTGAACAAGAAAAATCAACAAAAGGAGAAGAGCTCAAGAAAAGGCACAAGAGTGAGAGACTCACTCACTAACATATTCAAGACTCCCATATAAACACCAAATCCATAATATATACTCAGGGGCCCTGGTGCAGAACCGTGCAGGCCCTGTGCATGATGCCTCAGTCTGTGAATTCATATGAGCTTTGCTCACATTGGTTGTTAGCCAGATGGACTCCATGGGAATCTCCAAGTAACCTAACCTGTTACCAAGATTATAGGTTGCTTTCCACAAACTGACAGTAAGGCCCCATTACTGGAGCCAATACCTGTACAATGCACTGAGGATGGAGATGTTGAGCCAGTGACTACATAGAGCTTTCAACCTTATGTTTCAGCATCCTTGTTATAGGGACATACTCTGAAAACTTTTGAAAGAGAAACTTAAACAACAAACCATCCACAAACCCTTTACATTTAATAGTGTAGTGCCTACAAAATATGCTAGGGCAATAATGGCACAGAGCTTGTGGGCATAACCAAACAACCAGTAACTGATTTGACTCAAGGCCTACTCCATGAGATGACATCCACACCTGACGCTGCTTGGATGACCAAGAACCTAAAACCAGAGAGCCCAAGAACCTATGTAAAACCAAGGACTAATGGTCTAAAAAATGCAGTGATAAAAATGAGTCTTAATGATATTCTGCTATAGTTGGATCAGTGCCTTGTTCAGCTATCATTAGAAAGGCTTCCTCCTTCAGCAGATGGGACCAAACCCACAGTCAGACGTTATACAGAGAGTGACAGAACTTGGAAGACTCGGCTCTAAATAGGATGTCTCCATTAAGTCTCTCCTTTAGAGCTCAGAGAACTCCATGAAAGAAAAGGCAGAAGAGAGTGTAAGATCCAGAGGAAATGAAGAATACCAAGAAAACAAGGCCCTCTAAGTCACCATGAGTCAGGTTTCTTTAACATATAGCTTCCCGGATATTTTAACGAGCCAGTATGGAACATGAATTTCCAAGATGGGGCCTTGTCTTATGTGGGGGGTCTCTGAATATTTGTAGGGTAATTTTAGAAAACCGATCACCCTTGACCTGCTTTGGCAATTACTGTTCTAACAATTTTTATAGATTTGAAAAAATGTTTACATTATAATATTAAATGAGCAAGCAAGCTATAACATTTTTATATAGCATAAAATCATGATTAAACCATATTTAAGAAACTGGCAAAAATATATTAAAAGATTAGCATTTAAACTAAAAGCAGCAATCTCTGAAAATCATGAAGGCCCACTGTGAAGACTCTCTTCACTCCCCTGTATTTTCTACAACAGATGCTTTACTGTCTCCTGTTGTCATTCTTTCAGTTAAGCAATCACAGAAAGGTCAGATTCCTTTCCAGCTATCATGCCAGATCCTCCTAAGTGAAATATGTGTTTCATTGTATCCTGTGAAGATAGAAGTATAAAAAGCCTCCAGGAACATTTGAGGGATTCGGAGGGAGTGAAAGTCTAAAGAAGAACACACTGACTTATAAGACTGGTAAGAGAAAAATATAAACATGGGCCAGGGAAGGCTGCATGGGCACGTGAAGAAAGAAAGCTTTCCAAGCAAAGGATGCTTGAATTTTGGCTTTATTGAGACCCCATAAAAGTAGAGAAAAAGCCAATCACAGATCACCCTCACATGGTGGACATGAATGTGGGTCGCAACTTACCCTTCTGCTCTGAGCTGTTCTTCTGGGGAGGCATGCTGCGATATATTTATGTGTGAACAATGAATAGAAGTAGGTTACCCATGGTCTCCTGAAGACAAGGCGCTGCCCTAAACAGACAAAGTTGACAAAAGGCAGGAAGGAGAATTGCCAATGAATGATGTGGTTTCATCACATCACTTTTAAGTCATGGGGTGGGGTGTAGGGTCATTTTATACACTTGGACTGTGGATTGCCTATCTTTACCCAGTAGGAGTCTTGGCTTCATTGCTTATTCCCTTGTGATTTGGGGTGCTTTTCTTAACCTATCTGTGCTTCGATGGCAAGATAAAATGGAATGATAGCGATTTGTGTCATTGGGATGTGAAGATTAAATGAGATACTGTGTATAAGACTTAGCAGTGAGGCCTTTATAAGTTGTATCATTTGTATCAACAAAGAAGGAAATAACGCCTGTCAATAGTTCCATGTGCCACAGCAAGTAACATGGCCAATCCACACTCTCTTTGCAGGATAGTCACAGCAGTTGTAAAGAAGGAGGTAGGGAGTATGAACAGGTAAATACCAGGCCTCTGCCCTGTAAGGAGAGAAAAGAATTTTAGTTAAGAACTAAATTCATACCAGGTGAGCATGTAATACATTTCAATTACATTGGGCTTCGCTAGTCTCAATGCAAGGCCCTCATGCTTTGAAAGTTCAATTAGACAAAACCAACCAACCAACCAACCAACCAAAATGCCCACACAGATGCATTAGTACACAACACACAGGAAGTGAGACACAGGTGCATGCTCAGAGCTAATGATAACACCCTTCCAGATTTATGAACAAGGCCCTTCACACAGAGCTTTGGTGGGTGGTGTTTTCAGACAGAATGACAGACAGAAGAGGCCAGGGTCACATGTAAGGAGCCAGGGCTCTTTGTCTGTGGCTCTGAACTGGTTTTCACTAAAGGAATGAAGGCTTTGGCTGTGGTTTAGAGTTCAGAGCTTTCTTTTCCTCTTCTGCAGTTTGAGCCTATTATACAAGTATGTACATACACATAGTCATCGAAGGAAGCATTGCTCCCTAAAATGGAGGATAAGCAAATAGATCAATAAACGTGTGACTCCAAACTTAGCTAACAGGAGAGCAGGGGCTATGGCAGGTTGCTGAGTTGAGTCAGGATAGGACTCAGCAAAACTCCCAGAGATGGAGTGTTAGCAAAACTATTTCCTATGTCTTCTACTTTTCTAAACTAGTGAAACTAAGTTTCACTAAACGATTTACATTATTATTTACCACTGACACAAATAAATGCAGAATGTTGGCCTTGTTTTTAGTCTATTATGGAGAGTTTACCTGTGCAGTCAACCTTACTTGACAAGGTTTAGTCTTGTTTTGTTTTGTTTTGTTTTGTTTTGTTTTTGGTTTTTCGAGACAGGGTTTCTCTGTATAGCTCT
>NC_034599.1:18867986-18883198 GCF_900095145.1 Mus pahari
TTTCTGACTTGACCAAGGTATCATTAAGGAGAGTGTTGTTCAGTTTCCAAGTGAATTTATATTTATATTATTTATATAAATATAAATATTATATTTATTTATATTAATTTTATTTTTATTGAAGATCAGCCTTAGTCCATGGTAGTCTGATAGGATACATGGGACAATTTCAATATTTATCTGTTGAGGCCTGTTTTGTGACCAAATATATGGTCAGTTTTGAAGAAGATACCATGAGGTGCTGAGAAGAAGGTCTATCCTTTTGTTTTAGGATAAAATGCTCTGTAGATATCTGTTAAATCCATTTGTTTCATAACTCCTGTTAGTTTCACTGTGTCTCTGTTTAGTTTCTGTTTCCAGGATCTGTCCACTGATGAGAGTGAGGTGTTGAAGTCTCCCACTATTATTGTGTGAGGAGCAATGTATGTTTTAAGCTTTACTAAAGATTCTTTAATGAATGTGGCTGCTCTTGCATTTGGAGCATAGATATTCAGGATTAAGAGTTCATCTTGGTAGATTTACCTTTGATGAGTATGAAGTGCCCCTCCTTGTCTCTTTTGATAACTTTGGGTTGGATGTCGAGTTTAATCGATATTAGAATGGCTACTCCAGCTTGTTTCTTCAGACCGCTTGCTTGGGAAATTGTTTTCTAGCCTTTAACTCTGAGTTAATGCCTGTCTTTGTCCCTGAGATAAGTTTCCTGTAAGCAGCAAAATGGAAGGGACTTATGCCTCTGGTCAGGCTGGTTCTCTGCTTCTGTAGTGCTGTCTCAGGTCCCGTGCGCAATTGGATTGGAGCATAAGTTGTGTTCCACTCACCAGTGATCCTAAGATCACTTGGGCAGTCCTCTAGGGTCCATGGGGGTGTCTGCCGACCATATGCCCTAGGTGACCCCCCGTTGAATACTTCTTTGGGGAATGTCAGATGTTGCCTCTCCCTAATTGATATTCAAGTTAGCCAGTAGGACTCACGTCTGTTTTACACAAAGTGACAAGATTAATGATTGAAATAACAGCTTTCTTAGGCATGGTCTATGCTCAGTGATAATGTAGTGTTCACTCAGAGAGACAGAGAGAGAGTGAGAGTCAGAGAGATAGAGAGAGAGAGAGACAGAGAGAGAGAGAGACAGAGACAGAGACAGAGGCAGAGAGAAAGACAGAGACACACACAGAGAGAGAATGAATAGAGGGGCTCCAAGTCAAAGTGTCTCAAAGCTGTTGGAGCAAACCTTCAAAGGAGGGAAAATACTGTGGGCTAATGTTTTATGCTCATGGGGCTGAGTTGACACATCAAACATGCCAGGGGGACAGAGGCAATGCTCTTGTGTTTGGGGGACCCTTGTCCTCTCAAGATCTCTTAGCAATTTTTTTTCTATTTATCCTGTCTAGTGTATAACATAACATATCGCAATGGCAATGTTAATAATTATTAATGACAATAATTATTTAGTAATTATTTAATAATTATTTTCTAGTTATCCTGTCTAGTGTATAACATAACATATCGCAATGGCAATGTTAATAATTATTAATGACAATAATTATTAATAACTACCCTTTTATCGGGTACACAGTGTAAACACTGTGTTTCATGCTCCTGATGCTCCTGGGGGAATGGATCCTCCTACATAGTCCATGCTATAGAGGAGGTAGATGGAGCTGGCCAGAAGCTGCCTGCCAGGAAAAGGGGAAGTCAAGCTGCTTGACTCTGCATCTTGTGTATCACACACTACATCATAAGGCTGTTTGATGCCTACAGCTTTTTCATTACTGTTGGCTAAAAGAATACATGCCTGGATGGAGGAATAAAAAGAAGAGCAAATGGCTTCTTGTCAGAGAATGGGAAGATGAAATAGAAATGCCTCAGTAGGGACGGGGGAGAAAGGCTTTGAATCCATTTAGTTACCTCTGCCATAAAGAACACCTGCTTTTTGAAAGATATTCTGGTTTTGGTTCCAGCTCTGTCACAAGGACATTCAGTGCATGTCCCCAGCATCCAGCAAAGCAGCTGGTTCAAGTCAGGTTTTGGAAATATTTGATGTGTGAATGGATGGCTATGTGCGGATGGGGAAGTGCATGAAAGCAGTGATGGCCTTTCACACAAGAAGTTGATCAAAGCCTTTATAAGGGATACGGAGAAGAAACCATCACAAGGACGAGAGAAAGTTCAACACTCCTAGGACATGATGGAGGATGTGTGCTCAGAGCAGGAGGAGCAGAGTTAGAGCAATGTCTGAGCTCTCACATTCCAGAGTACCTCCTTTGCCCAGGCTGCAGTGAGGAGAGGGTCCATGCTATGTGGTGCTTTCCAGAGTCTCAGGAATTCCAGTGTAAGCAACGTAGTCTGGGGGGGGGGCAGTGTCTGTCCATTTGTCCCCCTTCTTTCTCTCCTGCCCTGACTCCAACTTACTTTTTCATTTATTTTTAATATAGGAAATGTTCCAATTTTGAACCTGATTCAAAAAGACATAAATTACCAGTTTGGGGTCAGCAGTTGGAGCCTCTGGAAGATGGCATGTGGCAGCCGTGATTTCCTGTTTCGTGAGAATCTTAATGTCAAAAATATTTCTTTACTATTTCAAACTGGAGGTGGGGATTCATGGCATACCCTCAAAAGTCTTTCACAAACAAGACTCTTGAAAAGATTATTTTTTTTATTTCTAAATTAACAAGCAGGACACATATGAATCTTATTTCCCATAAATTTCACACAGCTTTTCTGTTGAACTGGGATTTACAGACTTGGCGAAGCATCTGGGAGATCGTACACTGCCAAAATATTTTAAATATGATTTGAATTTTTGCCCAATTTATCTTGCCTTAGTTAATAATTGATAACTGATCATTCTCCATGGGGTGGGTAGAGGAAGCATCATTATGCATAGCATAGATCTTGAGAAGTCCAAAGATTTTACCAGTTTCTGGTTTTGCTGTTATTAATATTTACTTAGACATATGAAATAGTGTGGAAAGTTTATTTGCCATAGTTTCCTTTGATGGTGTTTCCACTTTCACGAGCTAAGTTTTTAAAGTGTCTGTCATGGTGTCACAGTGAGCATTGCATGAGCAAGGTAGTGCTGAGCATGAAGCCTGACACAGTTTGTGATCCACAGATGTGTTTCCTTTCTCTTTTGGGTGCAGCAAGCCAATCCAAGCCTGAACTAGCCAGACAGCAACCCTCTATGGTGAGGATGCCCAAAGCAGAGGTGACATAGAGCAAGTAACACTGTCCATGCACTCTGCCCTCAGGTAGGCACTCAGTACATTCTTATTAGGCAACATAGGGAATAGTGAGTCAGATGAAAAAGAAAAAAAAAAGGCAGTCAAGGGTCATACTGTTTGTGCACTGGGAATAACTGTGTGCCTAGTAATGTAACAAAGAGTTGAGTGTGGTAGTCTTAACGACTAGGATCTCTTGCAGTGGTGATAGAATGCATTCATATTTATTAAAACTTTATTGTAAAGAATGTTCAAATTTAAAAAAAACAAATCCCATCTTCATTTCAGCTTGAATTTTATTCCATTTTTTCCCCTGTTTCCTAAATTTAGCTTTCAGGTCCTGATTTGTCTTAGCCATTTTGTCCAGTGTTGTATTTGTGTTGTCTTGGGTGTCACACTGGAGCTTGTGTTTATTCTCTTGAAGTCTGATGGGGTGTTTAAATTCTTTGATAAGATTTATAATTGTTGTTTTAAATGCTGTGTCCCGAGGGTCATCTGGGTAGTTCTCCTTAGATAAGATTCCTACAGGACTGGTGGGAGACATGTCCTCTTGAATTTGCATATTGTTTTTGACTTTGCTTATGTGTATGATGTGAGACTGCGACTTGCCTTAGATTGTGGTAGTACACACTCTACATCACCAAAGCTGGGCCAAGGCAAGCTGATACTTGAACCGCTTGATGCGACCAAGCCAGGCAAAGTCAGTACCTGTGGCTAGGGCGATGGATATGGAGATGGCTGCAGGCAGATGAAGAGTTGGGAGGATAGTGACATACCACACATAGATGTCTTGCAAGTCACAGATCTGGAGCTAGACCTTTTGGTGTGGAGTTGGAGTTGGGGGTGGATAGAGGAAGGGATGGGAGATGGAAAGGCTCCCAAAACAATATAGGTTATTGTTGTTGCCCTTGGTTACATTTCAAACATTGAGGGTAAGTTCCTGTTGCTGAAGACACTTCACACTTAGACACAGGACTCAGGGGATTTCAGATATATGTAACCTGAAAACCTGTTTCCTGTGGTCTACTTTTCATAGTAACAGAAGCCATGATGCAGGCTGACAAAGGAGATAAACATTCAATAGTGCTATCTGAGATGCCCATGAACCACAACAATGACCAATATAGCAAAGCATCTATAAAGTGGCAATAGTGGCATTCCTGTCTTGATGGTAACCAACAGCTATCTAACTGAATTTAGTTGTACTCAACAGGAGGGAAATGTCCACAAGTACTAGGAACCTAACTAATTGTCCAGAGCTAGTGAGGCTGTGAATCTTAGAGAAGAGCCTACTACTATCACTTTATAGACTTTTTATTCTATCATCTGTCTGTCTATTTCTATCTATTTCTTTGTCTATCTCTCTGTCTATCTCTCTATCTCTCTGTCTATCTCAATCTGTCTGTCTATCTATCTATCTATCTATCTATCTATCTATCTATCTATCTATCATCTATCTACCTATTTTATATCTCAACATGAGTTTCTCCTCCGTCCTCCCAGTCATTCCCTCCACCATTCCCCTACTTTGTTCCACCCCATGCCCAAACTACTTTTCCTCTGTTTCTCTTTAGAAAATGGCAGGCCTTCCATGAATATTCACTATCCATGGCATATCAAGTTGTAGTAAGACTAGGCACCTCCTCTCCTATTAATGTTAAATAAGGCAACCCAGCAGGAGGAAAGGGTCCCAAAGACAGGACCCTTTTAACTGAATTCAAAGCTTATCCTATACCCACAGATGAATGTAGCTTCTTCTTGCAGCAAACAGAAACCACTACAGAAAACCACAATTGGTCATTATTCCAAGGATGCTGATTTGGGGGAGCAGAACCCCACATACACAAACAACACAAGCCCTATGCCTGAGGCTCAGAGAATATTAAGGGAGAGAGGTGGTAAGATAGTAAAAGGCAAAAGATCAGGAAGTCAGCTGTGAAATTGTGTCTCCTAGAATTGATAGGGAAGATACACCCGTAATACCTCAAAAATATAGCTGCTAAGCAGAACCTGAAATATGACAAAACCAGTGGACATGATAATCTGGCAGCAAGGAGGCAAGCTCACTGGGTTTCAACCATAGACAAAGAGTTACAAGCACCTAGTAACCAACTAACTGAGAGACAAACCCCTAATTGTTTATCCACTACAAAGTGCTTAGCCCTGAAATCGTATACAAACAAGCAACATTAAATGAATTCAGTAGGTTGAATATATATATATATATATATATATATATATATATATATGTAAATTTATGTATATATATATATATATGCATGCATACGTAGCCATAGGCATAGGCATAGGCATAGACATAGGCATAGGCATAGGCATAGGCATAGGCATAGGCATAGGCATAGGCATAGGCATAGGATATGGTCTTGGGATTTGGAGGGGGAAAACACTCCATTGCATTTTGAGATTTAATGCAACAAACCAGAACAAAACGAATACTTCCCTCAGCAGAGGGATGTGTGTGTGTGTGTGTGTGTGTGTGTGTGTGTGTGTGTGTGTGTAAAATAAATGATAGTTAACTTCTCCTCTTCTTTCTTCTTCCTCTTCCTATTCTCTTTTAAACATCTTTCCCATTTTCATTACTCATGTTTGAAATTAAAATAATTGGAGTGTTCTTGCCTGTTGAATTCTTGTCAGGATTAGGTGGAAAACAGTCAGAGTAGTACATCACACCCATATATATTGCAGGAGTTGTTGTTAATTTAGTTCCATGATGAGGCACATCCATGATTGACAGAGACTTGGCAATGCAAGGTAGCATGACAATCTTTTCTTATTTTAATCCAGACAAGCTGTTTACTTCCTTTCAAGGGAAATAAATAGCTCATGCACCTTTGTTGCCTTCTTTTTAAGGCCCTGAGTTTTGCTTGTCTTCCTGAGGCATTTCAAGCTTCCTCAACTTAGAAGTATTTAGATAAACTGTGATGGAAAACATCGCCCTTCCTGCTCTGACAAGATCCCTCATTCTCGGAATCATCCTGGAAGCTGCCGATCTCCTTGGCCCCAAATAGGAGTTTACTTATTTAAAGGTAGTGTCTGAAACTTAAATGCAAGGAGGCCTAAATAAAAGATGCCTGGTGTTCATGGGGCATAAGCTAAATGATTTCCTGTGACTTCACATGTGGCGTGGAAGACTGAGCCACAGTTGTGTACCAATGCGCTGTGCCCTTTGTAGTGTGGTGTTGGGCACCATGCTGTGGCTGTATAGACTCACTGCTGCTTTGGATGGGTGTGAGAAACTAGGGACATCTCTGGGGTTCCTAGTTACATTTTTTTCTAGTCTATGTGATCTTAACAACAGAAGTTCAGCTCAGCTCTCATTCCTGAAGACAATGGGAAAACTGCTGGGGAATTATGCCAGAGAATGGCTGGAGAAAAGGACTGCAGGTTGTGATGTGCCTTTTCAGCAGGATGCCTGTTCTGACTCTGACAGTGGCAGTGTGGAGAAGGAGCAGCTCACAGGTTCTACTTCTCTGCAAAAGATGACTTACATTGTTCCTTGCCTCTGTCTTGGTGTCTCTTCTAGCTTCCTCCCTCCTGAAATCCCTCCATGCCTGCCCAGATTTTCTCCCAGCAGCCTCTTTCAATGTGGACTCTCTCCCCGTATGGTCATTATTTAGGACAAAGTTGGAACAAAGTTGGACTAAGTTGGGTGAGATTAGCTATCCACTGACTTTTCTGGAAGGAGATGAAATTTAATTTAGGTCAGAATTAATAAAAGCTACATTCTTCTATTATTCCTGTTTTAGTGTCAGATCGGTCCCTTAATTCTTTCATTTATTGTTCCTTTAAAAAGAGCTTTGTTGTGTTATAATGCACGTATCACATGATTTGTCCATTTAAACAGTTCAACATTTGTAGATTCTTTGCAGGATTGTTCAGCCATAGTTGTTTGGGGACCATTTTCTCAGCAAAAGTAGCAATTTCCTGGTGAGTATATCTCTTAATATGGTTCTAGTGCAGCACCTGAAGGTCTGTGTGAGTGCCTGTGTGGGTGCATGTATTAGTGCATGTGTGAGTGTATGTGTGAGGGCACACATGAGTGCATGTGTGTGAGTGTATTGTGAGTGCATGTGTGAGTGCCTGTGTGAGTGTACATGTGAGTGCATGTGTATATTCCTAACCTGAGAATCACCATCTTTCTTCTTTTGCCAGTTCTTCCTGTGGTAGAGTAACTTTTGTTGTCTATCCTGCCAGCCTTGGCTTGGATGGCCCCTTTTTTTCATTCATGCTCCAGCTAAATGCCAACTACTCTGAAATGTCTGCTCTCAACATCCTACAAAAAGGCCATGTTATCATTTGTATTGCTGTAGTCTCCTAAGGAAAACATTTTTTACACAACACAAATCATGGGCTAACTATTTCCTTCTTTCCTATTTTTTCCTCACCTTGTCATCTTTTCTCATCTTTTCACTATCATTTTAACACAAGCAGGAACTTTGTCCAATTCATTGTTGTATCCTTGTGTCTGGAATGTATGCTGGTATGCAGATAGAACTAAAGCAAAATTTGTTGAGTTAATAAATATGCTTTGAACTCATAGATGCTGTTAAAGCAAAACATTTGGATAAATATTAGTTAAACCTGACTTCTTTGTCACATGTCAACAAAATAACTACATATACACTGTTTTACAGGCAAGCATTCTATCTACATATCTCATAAACAGTCATTTGGACCTAGAAAATATGGTCTGTGGATCAAATCTGGGTTGCTATGTACTGTACTGTTATATATAAATATGTATGGGATCACAGTGATACTCACTTGCTTGTGTATTTTTCTCTGGCTTCTTTTGCACCTCAAAGCAGAGTTGAGACTTTATAGAGGGACTACATTGTTCAGGACTTGCCTTTAGCTCTGTGGAAGTTTCCTGAGTCATATAGTAAATGAGAGACAGCTTAGAAGGACTATAGTCTCTCCAGTACATCAGGCATACTTCCAAAGATGATAAAGATAGGTGTGGATTTGGCTTCAACACAAATTCTTTCTCTTCCTTAAAAACTTCTCTATGCTCCCCAGTATCTCTGTGGCTGTGGAAGCAACCCACTATGAGGACTTTTCTGTTCATCTGAACAGATGCTATATTTGGGATTTCAGCTAGGTAAGATGTAGAGCTGAAGTCCAGCCCAGTCTTGTAATTTAGCTTCTGAATTTGGAACAGATAGTCCTCTACACTCCCTATTTACACACTTCAAAAAATCAGCCCAATTATTTTGTCTTCTTTGGTCTTGGTTTTTGCTTCAGCATCGGTAATTAATGTCAAGTCCTACAAGGCTGACTTGAAGGCATCTGGCACTCAACCAAGCTATTAAGAAGTCTGAGGAGGAGTCTGTATCAAATAAGGAAATAGTAATGGTCTTTTGTTTAGCCATAATATAAAGCAAATTAAAATGATGTTTAAAATTTTTTGCTCTTTTTATGTTAGTTAAGAATTATTTATATAAAGAAGTTCTCCTAGCTAACCAACTCACACTGAAATTATGTCTATTTTTTTTTAAGACAAAAACTCCCCAAGCCTCATTTTCCTATCCTCTATGAAATAGAAAATACCTTAAACGGATCCAGGAGCACTAAGATGAGCATGTCTCAAAAGAATTATTTACAATAGTAAAACTTTCTCCTGGACTAAGTTTTTCCCTCAGACTTTGTCCCCCCTAACACATAGCCTTCTTCTTTGCTTTTTTTGATGCTCACAGCTTAGTCCTGATCCCAAATCCCTCTTCTGATGTTGTTGCCTTACCAACTCGGATGCTATCCTTCGGGTTTGGCATTTCAGTAACCGTGGAACTCAGCTTCTGGACTCTGACCGGCCACTTAGGAATGGTTTGAAGAAGCTAAGACTAGGCTGCAGAGATGGCTCAGTGGTTAAATTCACTTGTTGCTCTTGCTGAGGACCTGGGTTCAGTTTCCAGCACTGGCATGGTGGCCACAACCATTTGTGTATCAAGTTCCAGGGTTTTCAAGGCCATCTTCTGACTTCTGTGGGCATCAGACATGTGCGAAGTACACATACACATGAGCACCAAGTGAACAAAATAAAATGTCAAAATATAGAGATAGAGAGAAACCAAACTAGAGAGAGCAGCAGCATGTCACCCATGTGTCTCACAATCTGAGGTAAAGTCCCAGATGATGCTTTGAACAAGAGTATAAAGGAGGAGGTGCAGTGAACAGAGCCTTCTTCCCATTTGTTTCCGAAGGAAGAGGAATCAGACACTTTCTTTGTCCGGGATGTATGGTGCAGGGTGTGACTAGAAATGTGGATGGTTGAGAAGGAGGCAAAGAGATGAGCAGTGATGGGTCACCTGTCTTGGCTCAGGTCTGGGTGGGATGAGAGCGTGGATATTTTGATGGCTGTCTTAGTGTGCTGTTTTATAGTCTCATTCCATCCATTCTAAAATGCATGAAATATCATCTGCCTGGTCTTCCATGAAAAAGCACATTAGCCAGAGTTGTTTATTGTATGACATTCAAGCTAGGAGCTGTCAAAACCAATCTGTCCATTTAATTGATTCTGGCTTCTTTCCAAAATGTGAAATTTAGTCATTTACTGTTAGCTATTACACCTCTTTCAGTCAAATTTGAATTTTCACAGGTCATAGTATATCACAAACGGTGTAATTCCATAGCACAAATATTTACAAGCTGAAAGTAACTGAGCCTATGAAGGTGCTAGGTTTGGGATCTCCTCCAGCCCAGGGGTGCTAAAATGAAACGAAATTAAATTTCATTCACCATAGAGAAAAGTGGGGTGGAATCATGCCAGAGCTACCTTTCCTTGTTTAAGGTTTTCTTGCCTGACAATGGAAGTAAGTGTGTGTGTGTGTGTGTGTGTGTGTGTGTGTGTGTGTGTGTGTGTCTGAGAGAGAGAGAGAGCTGGTGATACCTAACATGTCCTTGTTGTTTAATCCTTTGTAATACTTGTGACAGTGCCCTTCTTTACATTAGGGAGGCCTGATTCAGAGGAAAAGTTTTTCACAGGCAGCCATCACTCAGAGTGCATCTGCATGTGCTTGAGTGTTCATGGGTGTGTGCAAATTTGTGTTCATGTGTCTATGTGTCTATGTGTGCCTGCAGGTTTTTTCTTATACATAGAGGGATGTTAGAGTCAGATGAACTCATGCCCACCTCTGGGGTTACTTTTATTCGATCACACCTGCTGGAATGATAGAACTCAGGTTTGGTATGATATTGCATGATAGAGCTTGATCAATTAATCATTAGATTGAACTGAGAGAAGCCTGGGAAGTTAGCAAAATGCAGTTGTACAGCAGCATTGCAGAGACATTCTGTGTTCAAAACAGCCCCCCCCCCCCAATTGGCATTGCTGGTGACACAGTCATCAACTAAAGGTCTGGGAGCTGGTAGACAGAAGGATTGTTATTGGGTAATAGAAAGCTAAAGTCAACATTCTTCCCAGGAATCTGGGAAGGCAGGTTTCTGTCTTTCAGAAATCACCTTTCCTTTTTGTGCCAATGGTCTAGTTCCTGATTATTAGCAAATCAAAGTCCCCAGGCTAAATCCCAGTCTGCTCTCTCTGTGCCTCTCCTCCTACTGCTGCCTGTCCCCTTAAAGCTTTTCCCCATGGCCACTGTTCTCTGCCTTCGGAGACAGCTCAGAAGCTTGATTTTTCCAAGTAAAATTTTCCTTGTATTCACGGTATGCTCTGGTTCAATGGTTTCATTGCACCCTAGCTAATATTTGGTGCTGAAGTGCACAGGGAAAATTGAGTCACCAAAAGCATGGTCCTTTCTTGCTGAACCAAACTACCAATTTGTCCCCCTGGGACTAGATCATTTGCCTACACTGGCTTCCTCCATCTACCATATTAAATTCCATCTATTGAGCTGTTCCTTTCCTCTCTCTGTCCCACCTTCTTGTATCCCCTCATATCAGTACCCTCTTGGAGCTGCCTTCTCTGTCTCATCCTTTTCAGCCTTTCCCTCTGAGGACACCACCCCAGCCTCATCCACTGATGCTGCTCAGCCCTCCTCACCTCCTTACCCTCACTCAGCATCATCCATGTTTACCTCACTGCCTCCAGAAGCTCACACCCACTTCCATACAGATAGCCTTTAAATGCTCAGATAGGCCCTAGTGATATAATCCACACACATTTTTCTTTCTCTCAGGTAGAAAGTGGCTCTATTTTTTTTCACCAATGACCCCTCTGCCTTCCCTAGAGGTAAGGAATTCATCCAGACTATTGCCTCTCCTAGCATAGCCTCTATGTAATTCCCTGTTCTGTTCTTACCCCTGAGGAAAAGGAGAAGGTCTAAAGCCAAAGCTCATCAGATGATATTCACCACAAGGATGGTTTCTCACTAGTGGAGGCCAAGGCAGTTTCTCATGTGGACTCCCACTGTAATTACTAGGTGAACACTGAGAATTAGTTCCCTGGCAGGGTGGATTGAGATGAAATAATTACTTGTCTCCTGGCTGGACTCCAAAAGGCCTTTCACAAGGAAGTGCATTTCAACAAATTGGGGAGCAGAGTCACCCAGAGTCCAGATGAAAGTCCTGCCAAGTTTCTTACCCAACTCACAGAGACTTTCCTTCGGGACACCGAGCAGGACTAATTCACAAAAGGAGTGTTTGTCCTCAATTCACTCTTTCTTTCCCAGTCTGCCCCTGATAGTAGAAGAAAAATTAGGAGACTAGAGTTTCAGGAAATATTTTAAAAAACGGTACCATCCTGTGCTATATCCTGCTACTCTCTGCCCCAGCAGTCTCACCGCCTCAAGGCTAGTCCCATTAGTGGTCTTCCCAGCTCCGACTCCCCTGACTCAGAGCTGCCTGCTCTTTATCAGCCATTTACTCCTTGTGGGTAGTTGTCACAGATCCCCTTAACCCTGTAAATAAGAACTCTAGAAGCTTATAATTGACCAGTCAGATTTACATATCAATACATTCTCAATCCACAAGATGCCCACACAATAATTTTAGAACCAATTGATAATGATATAAATTGCCCACCTAGATAAGACAAATTGTCCTGTAATTATCTATCTCTTATATGTTATTCACAGCTACCTGTGGGCTATTTAAAGCCACCTGGAATCTAGATCATCCAGTTCTTTCTCCATCTTCGTTCTCCTCCTCGTCCTCTCTTCCTTCTCTCCTCTTTCTCTCCCAAACTTTTCAGCTCCACCTTCCTTTCCACTGCCCAATCACCGGATCTAGCCTTTATTTTACAAGTCAAGATGGGGAGAAGGTTCATAAGAATTCATATATGTCTTCTGCAACACATCCTGGGAAGGTGGAATTAACATCAAAATACAAGCATCACCAGGGCTATCCACAACAGACTAGATGATGGCCCTCAAAGCCCTCAGAGAGATCTCCTGATAATGGCATTTAAGGTAGCAGGGAAAGATGGAAGGGAATCCCCTGGTAGATGTGAGTACTAGCTTCTGGTAGTAGTTGTGAGGCCATTTCCAAGGAAGATGGGGCACTGCACGACTCTATCTTGACCTTGCTTCCAATGCAGCAACACCAGTCACTGGGTGAATAACTGTCCACTACCATCATTCTGCCAGGACCCTGCCCTGACTGTGGACAGGATGGTTAACTGCCTCTCTGTGCCTCTCCAAGGTACATCAGTTCCCCTAGTTCCTCCTCTAGGAGGTCCTTAGGATTTTCTGGGCCTGATAGCGGAAGACTGATGCTTCTCTGAGACCTTAGCCCCCATCAAAACTCTAAAGATTCCTATGGAGTAACTGGCCAAGTAGTGGGTTAGTCTCTGTTATTTTGAATTGGTTTAGAGACTGCTTGGTCCATATTTGCTGCTTACTCTGGTAAAATGTATCCTTCTCAGATCTCTGGAATGGTTGTTGATGACCAGCCCTCTTAGCCTAGAGCTACAAGTCCTTTTCTTTGTTCCTTCTGTGTTCACCATTGGCCACTTCTTCCTCAATAAGTCTAGTTGCCCATCCCTGTTACTGGGTGGGGCTCTCATGGCTAAATATCATGGCTAAATTTTCCTGTTTTTCATTCACCTCCTTTTGTGAATGAAAGAAAAGAAAGTAAAATTACCTTTCTTTCCTAGTGTCTGAGGACCACCCCCTACTAGTTTAGTTTTCATGTCAATACAAGTTGAATATATTTTCCTATTTTATATCAAGTGAATAAATTATGCCAGCCCTTTGGAAGAAACCTCAGAGCGGCTTTGACAGATACCATTCTTTGGTTTTTCATTCTGCCAAAGTTAAAAAGTCTGCTTTCAGCTTAACAAATTCTGGCTTCATATTATCAATAACTTTGGGTACAAAAGATGGGCATGTTGCTTCCTGATGATACAAATTTGAGAGCCTTATATAAAAATTTAGATCGTCTGAGTCTTGTAAGTAAAAAAAGTATTCAAAGTTGAGGTTCCATTACCTGCCAGCCTAAATGGGCTTCAAGTATAAAACTCAGATCTTGTTTTGTCCTTGAGCTGACTGGCTTCCTAACGAGCTAGGTAAACACAGAGACAGGTTTCTATGAAAAACAAAACAAAACAAAACAACAACAACAACAACAACAACAACAAACTACAGCCCTACCATGCAGTTGTTACTGACTGAGAATGTTCTTTTTAACTGTTTCTTTATACACTGATGATGATTTTAAAGGACTCATTTTTTAATTGACTACTTTTATTCATCAAGCACCCGTGTCTCATCATGGTAAATGATGGGATGTTTCCAGATGAGAAAAGAAAATCAAATACGTAGGCATGTTTCGAGGATCTGAGGAAGTGAAAATGAGACTTAAAAGATGATGATAAGATACTGGAATTTCTAAGTTCCAAAATGAACACATTACTATCAAACTTCTATTTAAATAGTGTCCTCACAAGCAGTTAATCTACTCTTGGTAAGAGTTACAAGCATTGGCTACTAAAAACCTTAAAAATAATTAAAGTTATTGTAGTCATAGCCTCAGAAAATTTAAATATCCTTTGGTCATTTTCAACATTTTCATAAACATGTTGATAACATTTTAGGTGCTATTTTTGCTACAGCTCAAAGGCATGAGTCTGTTTGAGCTGTTGGCAGACATTCATTAACTGTTTTCTCTACAATGAAGACTTCAATACAGACTAAAACAGATATGGTCTTGGTGATATAGATGAACATTTCCTCACTTTTTGTCAAATTTAAAAAATTCACATAACTTTTAAGGAGCTATAACCAGGATCCATCTGTCACAACTCAAATGAGCTCAGAATCCCTTGTTTTGTCAAATACTTCTGTTAGTCCACAGGACCACTAAAACTTAAACTCTCCTACCCTCTATTCCTGAGAGTGGCTTCTTTCTTTGCACTGGTCTTGGGGCTCTTTTCTACACCCCCGACATTAAGACCACTCAACATTTTGACCTCACTTTCTGTCCAAACTCTATATCTGTTCCAGCAAAATGTCCACCCTGCCACTCAGGCTGTGTGAGACCTCTCTTAAGCAGGCCTTCTGGGAGACTATTATTGTACACGATCCCGGGTCTTCTCCACACTTCTGGCAGAAACAATGAGTCCCTTACTACAACCTCATGATTTCTTCTCACTCCACTGCAATAATCCCTGCTGCTGGCTATCCATCCTAACCATGTAACTCTAAACTCCTCACTCTGTAACCCCCAAACCATATCATCTCCCTCACCACCACTGGTTCCTCTCTTCTCATTGAAGATGCAAGTCAACTGCCTCTTCAACAAATGATTGTAATTCTGCCCTCCATCAGCTTATACTAATATCTCAATTTTGGGAAGCTTACTAGCCAGAAGTAACCCTCCTTTTGTTGTGTTTTATAAAAAAGACCAGGATATGTTTTATAGAGGGTGCTATGGTAAGGTGAGAGGGGTGCTTGGGCAGGCCCATGCTGAGGCATTCCTTCCCCTTAAGGTACCAGCCATAGTGAAGAATAGAGTTTATTTAGGGCATGGGAAGGGAAGGGAAGGAGAGAGAGAGAGAGAGAGAGAGAGAGAGAGAGAGAG
>NC_034599.1:18884149-18901827 GCF_900095145.1 Mus pahari
AACCCTATAGGTGGAGCAACAATATGAACTAACCAGCACCCCAGAGGTCAGGTCTCTACCTGCATATGTAACAGAAGATGGTGTAGTCAGCTATCATTGGGAAAAGAGGCCCCTTGGTCTTGCAAACTTTATATGCCCCTGTACAGGGGAATACCAGGGTCAAGAAGGGGGTGTGCATGTGTAGGGGGGAGGGTATAGGGGACTTTGGGGATAGCATTTAAAATGTAAATGAAGTAAATACCTAATAAAAATTGGCAAAAAAATCTTGGTTGTAGTAAAATACTGGGGAACCCTGGACTTGCTAACAAGTAAGAAGCAGCCCACTTGCCTTTTCCTCAATGGAGAATGTCTCTACAATGTGAAGCAATACTGCCAAGTAGAAGAGAGACTTAAGGGGCTGGTGAGATGGCTCAGTGGTTAAGAACAGGGACTGTTCTTCCAAAGGTCGTGAGTTCAAATCCCGGCAACCACATGGTGGCTCACAACCATCCCTAACAAAAATCTGATGCCTTCTCCTGGATTGTCTGAAGACAGCTACAGTGTACACACATATAATAAATAAATAAATAAATAAATAAATAAATAAATAAATAAATAGTTTAAAAAAATAGAAGAGAGACTTAAAAATGTATATTAACTGGTTTGCAAACTATGGCCTCCAATGTGATATTCTTGCTGTGGTTCTCACTGGAGCCCTGGCCCCTACCCCTTCTCATAATAATGATTACTCTATGTCTCTTCATATTCTTTAATGAGAGAATTAGTGAAATAACCTGATGGTCAGTAAACCAAATGCTCTCATGGAATTTCCTCTGGCCTCCTACTATTGCCTACCATCTTGGGCCCCTGGTTTGGACCAGTATTCTAGATTTCTCTTTCCCCAACCACCCTTAAATCTCTGCTCAAGAAAAAGTGGCCAGAGAACTACCATCACTTTCTATCATCACCAAAAACCTAGAATGTTAGGTCCAAAGTGGACCCCCCCAAACTGCAGTGCTTTTGACAATGTCCCAAACAGAAGGACACTGACCAGGTAAACAGGATTGTTTTTGGGTAAACAGAAACATAAATTCAGAATTCCCCAGGAGTCTCCTCAGGTAGGAAAGTCACTATTTCTTTTATTCTCCCCAACTATTAAAGCCCCCATGCTAATTTCCAGTCTGTTCTGGATCTCAATTCTCCTCCTCCTGCTGCCTGTCCCCTTAAAACTGACAAGGCCTCTCCCCTGGCCACTCTTCTCTGCTCCCTGAAAGATAGTTTGATTCCTCAAATAAACTTTCCATTGAATAGTCAAGTTTGATGGTTTCACCACACCCTCACTTTTAGGTGATGAGGCATCTGACCCAGGAATGAATTCATCTCTTGGTGTATTCATAGCAGAATGTGAAGTGGAAGAAGGTATGATATGAGAATTTGTGGGCTGCAGATTGCTCTGGTCTTCTCCAGTGCCTCTTCTTTCTGCTTCTTCCATTCAAGGCTTGGGCTTAGCTCCAGGCACTCATCAAAAAAGAATCCAGAGTCTGGGAACCCAGTTGAGGGATAAAGGTTAAGGTGTATAATATAGCAAGCAACACTGAAAATAGGTTATATTCTAGGTTGGGTCGAGTAGTGGAAAAGAGACCTCTAAGCTGAGTTTAGACACACAATAAACACACGTGCATTTTGTAAACCATTGAGAACCGCTGAGAGCAGAGTGCAGGGCAGCCTCTTGAGAAAGAAATCCCAAGAGCCAGGGCTTTTGATGTCCAAAATAGAGGAGGAGGATGTGCTGGCTTTTGACAAGACAGAACCTTTTTTCCTTCAGTTTTGACTCCTACCTTCTTGTTCTACCCAGATCCTCAGCACAGTGAGGACTGTAGACATTGGACAGGGATGTTGTTCACCCCATTACTGATTCAAATGCTATTTAGTATCCTTTGGAAACACCTTCAAAGACATAGCAAAACAGTGTTGACGAGTTTTGTAGGCATCCCGTTGTCATCTCAAGTTGATATGTAAAATGAATCTCAAAATCAGCTCGTTCCACTCCCTTGTAGAGGAAAGTAAGACTCAGAAATGTTGAGGTCAAACTTGGTCATAGGTGATTGTGTGTTGAGTTCCTCCCTTAGCGTTTCTAGAGCCTTCCTGTTGGGGAAGTTTTCTTCCTCAAAAAGGATCACAATTATTTTCTTGGGGACATAGTAGGCTCGGACAGTAACCTTGGGGTGATATTGAGGGAACTTATAAAATATACTGTATACTGTGTCCCTGCTCTCTGGAAGCTCATAGTCTTCCTGGCTTGCAAAGGAAACTAAATTCTTATTAAAGAAATAAAAGTCCCTGAAGCAGTCTGGAGTGCCGCGCTGTGTTTCTCAGGTCTGGCTCTCATTTCTCGCTCAGCTCAAGGGGCAAAGCCCATGCTTCTCCGCGCCCCGTTTCCCTCTCTACAACAGAGTAGCACTCAGTGTCGGTTCACGCGCATCACAAAGAGGAAGAGGGAAGGATAGTTTGCCTCTAACAGATCCAGATCGATCCAGATCAGATATGGTTGTCAAAAGTTTTGTTGCTGCAGAGATGGCTCAGCGCTTTAGAGCACTGACTGTTCTTCCCAGAGGTCCTGAGTTCAATTTTCAGCAACCACATGTTGACTCACAATCATCTGTAGTGGGGGTCCAATGCCCACTTCTGGTGTGTCTGAAGACAGCGATGGTGTAGTCATATACATAAAATAAATAAATCAATTTAATAAAAAAAGTATTTGTTAAAAAAAATCACAAATAATAGTAGCAGCACTAATTCAGTTTGAAAAATAATTTCTTGATGGAAATGAAAAATGAACTGTTTTCTTTTTGGTTATGGACATTATGTAAACAATTCAGGTTCATTATGAGAAACATAGTTCAGATAAGTCATATGAAAGAAAGATTCACCCACAATCCACTTCTCAGATAGACCATTTTTAACTTCAGGGCAAATTCCTCCTTTGTTTTCTCTGTTATGTGTGTATATATGCAAGTGTTATATGACTGTACTCCACCCTCTCCTGTGTATACACACACAGACACACAGACACACAGACACACACACACACACACACACACATACACACACACAGAGAGAGAGAGAGAGAGAGAGAGAGAGAGAGAGAGAGAGAGAGAGAGAGAGAGAAATGTATCCCCCTACTAGCTGAACAGTTCTGAAACTCCCTGTTGACCTAGATAGTAATAGATTGTGAAAATCTTTTCAGACCAACAAAATTCAGCTTGTAAGTAGCTGAAGTAACATTCCGTTGTGTCAGGGAATCATGATTTATTTAAGTAATTTTCATTGCTGGAAGTTAAAATAGTTTCATTCTTCCTACTACCATGATGTTAATTTTGTATAGGTTTCATTCTGACGTTTTCTTAAATGGCTGTAAGATTCCCTTGGTCATGTTCATCCTCCATCACCTGTTCTCATTCCCTTCCTCACAGCAGGCCCCTTTCCTGCCTGATGGGATTTAGAACAACTTCATTATCCTGTAGAATGATGCAACCAACATATTTAGTGGCTCTTCAGATCAGTTTTAGGAGGCATTCCTAGAAGCAGAATTGTGGGCCAAAGCATATGCGCATTTTGTGGTAGCTGAGAAGGAGGTGGGCAATTTCAGAAGGCCCTGCAGGTGCTGCTCACAGCGGAGTACATGAAGAAGCTGCTTTCTCCACAGCCTTGCCAACAATAGGCATTTTCCCTCGCTTAAAACTTTGCCAACTTGAGATGTGTAAAATGGTATTTTGTATCCATTCCCATTTCTTGCTTGGTGGTGAGCTTACAGGGTTTTTTTCCCCCCATATGTTTCTTAGCCGTTTGCATTTTGCTAGTTACATGTGATTGAAGTCATCTAGAGGTACAGGAGTGTTTTTAATTCCTCTCCAATTAAAGAAATAAAAGGCAGAAAAGCATGTGTTGCTGGAAATCTTGGAGAGTCCCAGTAAAGTAGATACAATTCCTGGGAAGACAGGGTTCCCTCTTAGTGTTCTTAGTTTCATTAATAAAAGAATTTAAGAATGGTCACAAGCAAAAGTTTGAGGACAGTTTATTAGAGTTTAAAGGGAAACCCCAAGTCTGCCAAGCTACAAATCATGACTCTGCCTGGAAAGAAGATGAGACAAGGGCTTGAGACAGGGCAGATTGAAAGTCAGCCACCTGTAGGTGGTCATAAGGTGGGAAAAGGAGGCCGAGCAAGGAAGCTTAAAAGCACATGAAGTGGACGTTTCTGGTTTCTTTGAAGACTCAGTTGTTTCATGTGATTTTTTTTTTTTTTTAGAACTGTTTTATGAGAGGATGTTTTGCTGAGACATACATGTTGTGTTTTTCTGGAAGCTGACTGGAAAAGGGGCATGCAATGTTTCGCTAGAGCATATGCTTGAGAGAATATGCGATGTTTGGAAAGGGAAAAAAGTGACCCAACAGATAAAGGCATTGTTTTGCCTTGTCACTCTTTGCTTGTCTTCAGTGGACTTTGCTGATGCTGGTCTTCGCTGATGATGCTGTGGCATTGGTTCACTTTGCATTCTTTGCTGATCATTGTTTGTTGTGATTTCATAAAGAAAAATACATCAATGAACTTATGATATTCTGGCCGCTTCCTGCCACTTCTGCAGACTTGGGCCAATTGACAGAATCTTGAAGTTTCTTCTTGATCAAACTGCTGTTGCTCATTCACGAATAGTGTTTGTTAGTGGCTTGCACTACTACTGCTGGTTTGTGTGAACTGAACTGCTGATATCACGACACTGAAGATTGGAATCACCTAAGAAAACAATTTTTAACAGGTCCATACCTGCTTTGGCCTATTGACTTTTCCTTTCCTTTCCCTCTGGTTGGTGGTGGGCTAGAGTGGAGGATAACTTGTTTAAGAACCCTTATTAAAATAAGTTTTGAAAAATCTAAGCCTACAAGCACATCTATGCCCTGGCTGGCATCTAAAAGCAAATGACAAAGAAGAAAAACAACTATTTATGCTTCCTGCCTTTTAGAGGCAGCTGTTGAAAAAGTGGGAGACCCAGATCTACTTCAAGGATGACTTCTGCTCTTCACCAGGTGGTAAAGATTCTGAACAGGGAAATCATACTATTTTCAGCTGAACCTGCTGTTCTGGGCTTTTCCTTAGCTAGGACCCTGTCCTGCCTCCTTGAATTAAAATTCATGGAAGAAAGAAGGCCTTGTCATCACTTAGATATAGATTGCATGTGCTTTGTTCATGTTTTTTTTTTTTCTAGGACATTTTTCTTTGAAGCAACATTTCTAAGTAAGAAATTATTACTAGATTATTTATCAATAATCTACCTAGCTTATCTAGGGTGTAAAAGTTTAAGTTTTTTTTTTTTTAATTTGTCTTATCAGATGCAGCCTTTCCTTACTGAGATCATCATTTTAAATAACCCAAGTGCCAACCAAAACCTTTCACTCCTTTCATTTTCTCTTTCTTCCTACTTTTTTGAAGTGTGGATCCATTCTCTCTGTCTTTAGATAATCTTGGACATTTAGTTTGGGGCTAAGAACAAATATCAAATATCAGAGTCTCCAGTGAGGCGTGTGGGTGGAGAGCAGGGTATAAAGCCAGTGTCTGGGAGATGTCTGCTTGTATGAGAACCCGGAAGGCTTCTGCTACTCCAGCATGTGTGACAGGAGCACAGGCCACTTGTTAAACCTAAGCTATGTTTTGATACAGTTGATCATTGTTTATCATTGGGAATGATGAATACAGTCCACAATGCAGACATTTTAAACAAGATTTCACAGAGAATTACAAATGATGAGGTAACTTCTAAAACAACTTTCTGGAACTCCACCAGGAATTATAGAGGCTTCCTCTGGTCAGGTGTGCCTGACCCTCGAATTTCTCTGAGGTCTCAAATCCTACTTCCCCTCCCTTCCCTTTCCCCAGGATAGTCCCTTCTCTTCCCAGAGTGCCTTTTCTTGGTCACTGTATTACCTTATCTCCCCAGTTTGCTGAGTGACTCTATTCATTCCTAAACTGTAGCAGTTAAGACTGCTTGCTTACTGCTGGCCTGGGTTATTAGTTATTAGTTATTAGTTATTAGTTATTAGTTATTAGATTCAGGATCCTGAATCTTTCAGTCTCTTTGAGGACACAGTCTGCCAGCCTGTGCTCCAATGTCATTGCTTCACTTATGCCAATGCTGGACCTGGGCAGGGGGAGAGGTTCTTAAACTTTAGCTGAGGTCTGGAGCTAAAGATATTCCTCTCTTGTTGTCATTGAAAGTCATTGGAAGAACACCCATGTGACCTGAGAATATCGGGTACTTTTTATAAAGCTAAACAACAAAACTAAAAGCTGTAAAAGCTTCTAATGCTGTGTGCAGTAGTTAGTGTTTTGGAAACATTCATTAACGCCTAGCCATGCTAGTGGACATTTCCTGTTTTCTGTTTGAAAATCCACAACTCATGTCCGCAGTTGGATTCACCCAGTGGTGGACACAGAATATTTTTCCTAATTATCCCAAACCATCACTAATACAGTGCAGTTGTGTCTGATAGATTTCCACTGAAACATTGTGTGTGTAGGGGGGGAGGGGGATGGTTTAAAGCACAGGGGCAGCTTATAGGTCCTTAGCTGGCACTGTAATTCCTAATACTTTATTTCCTATCTTTTAAACCAGAAAAGATCACATCAGTATGCTCACTACACAAGAGAGCTGGCATCTTTTCTCAGGAGAATTTTCTCTTTTTCTTATATCTCACAAGCCATCACGCCTTAGTAAATATTCAAGTTTTTCCAAACACCATATGTTTATTTTGTTTTATTAACCATCTCCTCTCAAAACTATGCCAAAGCACCATTCAAAAATGAAGAATTTTCCCACTGAGATTAAGCTCTCTCACCAATGTGTTGGCACAAATCAATACAGCCATAAAATGTTTGCATTTATTTTCCTGAGAAACCTATTTCTACTCATGCTAGATAAAGAGGGCAATGGAAAAACCACACACACAGTTCCATACATGTCCAGCTTAGTGAACAATGGATCAATACAGATGCTTATACAGCTTGAGCAACTCTCCGGAAGCTGCATTATCAAAGTGCATGGATGACAACTCAGGAATTCTGCACCACAGTAATTTTCTGCGCAATGGGTAGACAACTACACCACTATGGAGTCTCTCCTGCCTGCTCCCCTCCATTGTTTGAGGCTTATATGACCTCAGGAAAGAGCCTGATATGTCTTGGAAGTTTCACGAATTGCCTGAGTGTTACATGTTTCCTATGCACTTCATGAGTCTCTTTTCCTTCCAGGAGGAAATCTTTCAATGAAGAGGAAATCGCTATACAACAAATGTACTCCCTGCCCCCACTGCACCATGTAATCCGCTCTTAAGAATGTGCTCTACCTATCTTTTTGTCTTGTTTATAGATGTCCACTTGCGCCGCTCCTTTTCTTCACTTCCCTCTCCTCTGTTTCCATTAAGACAGCCAATATAGAAGCCCTCCCATTTTGCTGACCCTTAATCAGCTCCCCAGTTGCTTCACTTTTCTCTTTTCTCTTAACAGTAGGTAGTGGGCCAGGCTGTTTAGCGTGTTTCCTAAATGTGTGTTATCAGCAAGCATCTCCTTCTGTTCCAACATTTTCTTGCTCCTGAAATTCCTAGATCAGCTGCAGAAAGTTCAGAGGTACAGAACCATTTCTCTTTAATTGCTTGGTGTGACATATGGCTCCAGTAGCCCCCTAGATTAGCTTTGCCTCATTCATCAGAGAGAAGATGTAGCCATCACTGCCAAAGACTCTTATCCTGTTTGCCTTCCAGAAAGCCATCTATCATCTGGCCTGGTCCAGAGATGTGTGGCTTAATGCTGTAATTGCAGCTGTGAATACCTGGACTGGCCCTCCCGCTGGCCTCAGATGCAGTTGTTTCTCATGAGTGTGACAAATAAGCCATTGCTGAGGACAGGAGATGATTCATTTCCACGGACGCCTGTGGTTTCTAAATAAAGCACTTAAGCAAAGAATAGACAAAAGGAAAGTTTCAGACAGTGATGAAACTGATGTCAGGTCTATCTGACATGTTTTATTTCCAGCTCAGGGTCCATACATTAGGAGTAAAAAGATAACTCACCTCCTAAAAATTTTGTGATAAATTACAATGTTCACAATAGTATGATTGAAGTACTTATTGAAAAGAATGTTATCAGCATGAAAAGGTTTCCCCTAAATTTAGTTAATAGTGTACTGACATTCTCATAGAAAGTCTTATTGATAAATACTAAGCACTGAGTGGCTGAGTAGACAGGACCTCTGGTGAGCTGAGTTGACACCAGACCTGTGGCCAACAAGCATAAGTGTCAAGTGAGTTTAATACTGGGTTCCCCTTAACCCACGACTCCCGGGTATACCAAGAAGCTACACAAATAGGTTCTGCCTGTAGATCGTAAAGTAAGGAGGTTATATTTTAGAACCTGAAGTGAAAAATGGTCAAAAGAGTCTAAGGAATATTAATGGTGTGTGGCCAGAGATCTGCCCACACCAGCCTTACCTGGATGCTTTGTAAGGAACTCTGATTCCAGATCCCATGTAAGCCTTCCTAACCCAGAATTTATGCTAATAGGAGGGGAGATCTGGAAAGGGGATAACATTTGAAATGTAAATAAAGAAAATATCCAAGAAAAGGCAAAAAAAAAAAAAAAAAAAAAGATCCCAGATGCTTTCTGTTGAAGTGTGAAGGGAACAGACACCTGTAACCTGACATGTACAGGATTAGACACTTCCCCCATACACCCCCACCTCACATACATACCCTCACCCCTCACAGCCCCAACACCCTACACACAAGCCCACAGACATCCCCACACTCCATACCCCCTCACACCCCCTACACACCACACAAACTCACACCCTCACTCCCCGTCTTCCCTGCATCTCTCACACACCCTCTCCGACACTGAGAAAAATACAATGTTTGTGTCTTAATAAACCATATAATACACTTCTTTCCTTCTCTTCCTTAAAATTCAAATCTCATAAAATATTTATAGAGAGGAAAACATTTGAATAGATACGATTTGTTTGTAAAGATTTATTAAACAAATTAAACCGGGGCTTAAAAAGGTTTTATTGTAAAGGCACTGTAGGCAGAGGGTCTCTGTATACACCGCAGCTGGCAGAGTAACAGTCGGCATGAAACAGGGAGGATATCCAGGTTGATATAAAGTAGCTGGTATTGGTTCAAACTTCTAGAATCTGACTCTGGCTAGTTCATTGTAAATATATTTAAATACCGTACAATTTAGGGGAAAAAATTCCTGGTGTAGCACAATCCCCTCTGCCCAAGGAGGTATAATTACATTAAAACTCTTCTTAAAATACATCCATGAAGATGTTCTAGAGACAGGGTACATGTGTTACCTTAAGGGCCTAGGAGAGAAACAGGTGTGGTACTGGCAATGTAGCTCGTAGAGGTATTTGGGGCTGTTAACCTCCTCCTGTGCTTGTGATGGGAGCATGGGGAAATCCCTTGGGCATAGAGGTAAAACAGAGGCCACCTATCCTAGTTGTGAGAGCTTGGGAGAGCCAATGCCTATCTAGATAATGCAAAGGTCACCTAGACTGTTAGCCACCTCTGGCCTACTTGTGGCAGCTTTGTATGGCCTGGCCCTACAGATAATGAAGATCGCCACATTATTAACCACCTTTATTCCCAACCTTCTGGTGGAAAAACATATATCTTTTTCTTAGAAAAGACGACTCTATGTGTTTAGCATTCCTTGTTTCCCTAGACCTTTGTTCTCCCAATACAACATAAGACAGTTATCACAGCATGTGCTGTGATAGGATATACTGAAGAGGCAGAGGCAGGAGGACCACCAGAGATATGTTAATGCAAGAGAGCCATTTCTTATGGTTGCATTTTGCTGTTAAGTTGATGGAATCCTATTTCTTGAGAATTTGCAATGGCTGTATAATATGTATGATGACAGCTATCTATTAACCAGGATGCTTCCTTCACTGGAAAACAATTGCAGCGTCTTTCAAAGCCAACGATACAGGGCTGTAATGGCTTCTATCAGAATAGAGAGAGTAATTAAATTAATGTATTAGAAGCATAATTCAGACCCTTTGAGATAATGATCGTGTGTACAATGGTGTATGAAATTAGACATACACATTTTAATATAATCTTAGCATTAATAGCTCTTGCTAATGGCTAGACCACATGCAGTTTTATCTGGTGTAGGACAGGAACAATGTTGATACTGATGACTATCCATTAGAGCTCTCTCTTCTGATATACAAGATACTGAATATGGAGAATCTTATCTTCACAAAGAAAAGGAGCAGTGGGATTCTACTTTATCCAAGAACTGCTTATGGGCTATGTATAGATCTGGGTACAGAAAATAAATTATGGTGGTGATATTTTTACTCCCTGATACCTTATCTCTGTGAAGTCAGGCATATATTCTTTTTAAAAAAGATTTTGGGCTGAAGAGATGGCTCAGCGGTTAAGAGCACTGACTGCTCTGCCAGAGGTCCTAGCAACCACATAGTAGCTCAGAACCATCTGTAATGGGATCTGATGCCCTTTTCTGGTGTGTTTGAAGACAGCTACAGTGTATTCATATACATAAAATAAATGATTCTTTAAAAAAAAGATTGATTTTTGTTATTTTTATTTATGTATAGATATGTGTACCTGTGTGGATATGTGGCATATGCATAGAGGTGCCTGTGGAAGCCAAAAGAGTGCATCATATCCCCTGGAAACTTGAGTCACAGGCAGTTGTGAGTCACCCAGTTCAGGGCATGTGGGACCATGCTACCAGAACTGGAGGCATGGGGTTCGCTCAAACCCTGGGAATCTCAGAGATCTGAGACAGTAGGGTTGGAGCTGCCTCCTCTCAGCCTCCAACGCCTGTTCTGAGACCACAAAGAGAGCCACAGGCACTCAGTTATGCAGCATAGCACCTGGGGTTCTTCTCCATGCTAATGAGGCATCTAGATAGCCTTAGACTTCAGCCAATGACCTTCTCTTTCTGGATATTCTCATGCCCTTCTCCCAAGAGGTATATAATCCCTGGTTCACTCTAAATAAGGTGTATGCATCCACATCCACCCACAATAAAGCAATATGAACAGAGTCCATCTCAGAGGGCTGCTTCATTAAAGATCACTGTTTGGAAGGCTTTCACCTAAAGGAGCAGTGCCTAAGACTCCCAAAGGCTTTTCTCTTCTCCTGTCCTTCCTGAACTCAGCACTTGTTTTCAATCAGACTGGACCTTGCTCCTCTCTGGCTCTTCCTTCCTTTTCCTGTCTGGCATGAAGATGCCCCAAGGGGAAATGGGGAACTCTCTGATCCTGTTCTTGACTTCCTCTTCAGGCAGTATATCAGCAGCACCTGAGAACCGGTAACCACATCAATCATCCCATATCTTGCTTTTGCCTTCCAGTCGGGTATGTAGTGGCATCTGATGCACCAAAGGGAAACACGGGCTGGGGATTCTCTGTTCTGGCCTTTGCTCTGTCTTCTCTAGGGGCGAGCCGGCATCTAGACTCCCAGTAGAGAGACAAATTGCAGTACCAAGCCATGTGATTGCCAAGAGCTGAACTCAGGTCCCTTCGAAGAGCAGCAATCAGTTTTTAACTGGTAAGCCACTTCTCCATCCTCAAAAACCTATATTTTAGTAATATATCAGCAGTCTTATCAGAAAGGTTGCTAAGAAGATACTCCTGGTCTCTCTCTCTCTCTCTCTCTCTCTCTCTCTCTCTCTCTCTCTCTCTCTCTCTCTCTCTCTCTCTCTCTCTCTCTCTCTCTCTCTCTCTCTCTCCCTTCCTCCCTCCTTACCCCCTCCCTACTCCCTCTCTCTGCTCTCCTTTCCTTTCTTCTTCTACAATATGGTCTCATTAACAGTCCTTACTTGACTTTCAACATTACTCTAAACACATAATAATCCAGGTTTTGAAAGAAAATATCAAACTAGCCTCTAATTTGACTGATCTGGATCAAAAATACACCAGGGAGGACTGTGTGCTTTTTGTTACTGGACAGCTTATACTTGATGACTGTTTTACACCATTACAAAAAAAAAGTGTGTATTATGTCATTTAATAGATAATTTTTGGAGAAAAGTTTACTAATTGCACCTAAGCTAACAAAAAGCATGCCTGCCAGGCTGGAGCTCAGGGCAGCCTAGGTTTTCCAGGACCACTCAGTTCTCACAGCCCTTAGGTAACTGGGGCACACTCTTCCGTTCCCACTATTTCTTGTGCGGCTTAGTTTGCAGAATCTTAAGCAGGAATCTGGCACTTTTAATCTTGGAGACTTTCTCGAAAAACCAAAAAAAAAAAAAAAAATCTTGGAGACTTGAGGAAGATTTCTTTTTCATCTCTTCATGCATTAATCCTAACGCATCTCCTCTGTTGCCTTTCTTGGGGCTTACTCTGTATGTACTGCTGTCTGGATCTGTTCTCTATATCTTTCAAGATTTACTTCGCTCTCAAAGCAAGTCAGTCTTCAGATTCAGTGGAATAACATTGGCCATTACTCAATGTATTTTTTTTTTTTTTGATTCTATCAGAAACTTTTAAAGTCATTGCATTTGCCATGGGAGCGTAGTCTACCTAGATATTGTGTTGTGGCTTGTTCTATGGATGATTTTTCTTGTTTCATGTTATCGTTTGGATATAAAATGTCTCCAAAAGAGCTCAGGTGATAAAAGCTTGGTTGTTAGCGGATGGGCTTTGCTCTGGGAAATAATTGGATCCTGGTTGTTTTTTTTATTTGTTTTGCCTTATCAGAGTATTAATCCATCGAATCTGTGTGTACAAGGTCTGTTAATGCTGGAGCCTGGATGGGGAAAGCAGGTCACTGGTCTGTCTGTCAGGGTTGTGTCCTTGGACACAGGGCATTCCTTGCTGTTGCTGTTTTTCAGCAATTATGAACGAGTGGTTCTGCTCCCACACATTGTCTTTGTGCTCCAGGTACACAGCAATAGAGTCGTGCAACTATTGGCGGAAATGACATAAGAATCAAAGCAAAATGGATGTTTCCCCACCTAGGTTGCTGTCTCAGGTGTTTTGTCTCAGGAATCAAATGCTGACACTTTTCATCTGTATTAGTTGAGGTTCTCTGCTCTGCATGCACTCCAAGAGAGCAGTGCACAGAGCTACAGCGGATTTTAAGGAGAAGAGTCATAGAGAAGAGAAACAGAGGTGGCGAATACCTCTCAGCCAGGCGGTCTGCAGTTTGTTCAGGAGAGGTCAGGAGTATACCAGACGATGACACAGGCACAAGAGAGCACTACGGAGAAGCTGGTGATGAGTCCTTTAGCCTCAGTTACCAGCCACATGCCAATTCTCACATCGGTCTTGAATCTACCCGTGTCCATTGTCTGGAGTAGCTCTGGCTAGGAGCCTCAGTGGGAAGGTCTAGGGTAGGCAATGCATTCCAGCAGGTCTAGATAACACAGGTTTCTGGCTTCCCCAGGGTGTTTTTTAGTTTTGATGCACGTCTCCTTTAAGTTTATCAAACCTACTAAGACATAACCACCCTGGAGAATTTCTATTTACTGCCTCAACATGGTTAAACGAGTCATCCTATCAGTTTGCTCTGGTCAGGATGACGAGATAGGTTCACTCAGGACTTGTAATTATCGCATCATTGTTAACTAGCTCAGGTACAGATACAAGGAAAGGGGAAATTTTACAGGAGCTTTGTCTACAGACACTGTCTAGGTAGGTTTGTGAGCAGGCAGAAGACTGAGGTAGGAGACGTGGCACAGAGTTTCCTACCTGATGAAGGAATTTTTCTCCTAGTCAAAGTAAGCTAAGAGACTGTTCTTTTTCACCAGTTAAGACTGCAGGAGCAATGTCATGTTTTCCTAACCATGCTCTCTGTCCAGGAACAAGGCAAGAATGTGTACTGCACTGAGCAGCTTCTCATAGAAGCTTTAGCCTCCTTCCTGGGATGCTATTATCTTTTGTGACTCAGAGGCTGCACAGAGCTGGCCTTCATATCCAGGCTCCTACCTCTAACTTTACAGCTGGCATTGCATGAGGCAGTTCTTTAGGCAGTTCAGCCAGTTTCTCTATGCAGTTTCTCCTTGGTAGGGTGAGTATTGAGCTCCTCAAATCTCTCCTAAGCAGTCTTTACATTTTTCTTCCACCATATAGCATTCAAAGGACACCATTCTCAGAGCTAGGATTTTAGCTCTTTTTTTTTTTTAAGGCAATACAACTTTCTGTGGGTTGGAAATAACACTTTATAGGAGTACTGCACTCTCCAGTGCCTGTTTGCGGTGATGATTTGTATAGAAGAGTGTAGCAGAGAATGAGAAAATAAAAAGAATTCTGTGTGTGTGTTGTAGTTACATATGGTCAAAGGAGCTACCCTGCTTGAGACGGGAAGCCCACTGGAGAGCTTCAGAGGAGAAGCTAAAGGCACTGTGGCAGGTACTTTGTGGCAGGTACTTTGTGGCAGGTACTTTGTGGCAGGTACTTAGTGGCAGGTACTTTGTGGCAGGTACTTTGTGGCAGGTACTTTGTGGCAGGTACTTTGTGGTCACAGGTGCTACATCCGTCTTTACACTGTCATTCTGGCAGGATATAGACAGTTCGGGATGAAAGGGGAAGGATGAGCTAGCTCAGCACACTCCATACACTAGTGGCCACAGGAGAGCCTAATTTTGACAACAGAAGAGACAGATTCTCTTGCCTGTTGGCAAGAGGCAGATGAGCTTCCCCTCATGACTTCCCAAGAACTGATGGAATTCATTCCATCTTAACCAAACTCCAAAGTTGCCTGATAAGCGTTTCTCATTTCCAAATGCTCTGGCCCCTTTGTTCCTCTAAGGTCCATCTGTCCTGGGCCATCTGTCTAGAGAAGCAATGTGTCTGTGGGTCCATAGTTACCTGAGCCATGCAGAAGGTGAGAGGCCACTGACACCTGGGCAGCTTAAGTCTTAAGAACATCTCAGATAGCAGCTCCTCCTGACCATACCACTTTTTTTTTTCTTTTTTGCCCCTAATGAATGCTTCCAACTAGGCAGATTATGGGTCAAAAGTAGACTTTCTGGAATCCATTTATGAGGAAAAAGAACTTTTATCAGTGAGATGTTATTTTCCTGGAGAGGACACAGCTGCTTTCTCAGAGCTATCACATTTCGTCCTGTTCAGCCAATTTCCCCCCAGGTCTAAGGAAGACCAACTGTATCCTTCAAAGAATGCTGTCATAATATGGGCTCCCATTGGCAGAGCGGCTTCCTGCTCCAATTGAGGAGAGTAAATATAGACAGAATCCTTTGGATAACAAAGGTCCAGTTTTCAATTTTTCATGGATACCCCAGTATCATACAGGTCATTGGGCCCACCTTAGTTCTCAAAGAGAAACATTAAAATTTCCAAAGATCAGTGTCCACATGCTTCAATGTTAGATCTTAAGATATTGAACTACTTAGGAACTCTTTGGAAACTCCTCAATGTCATCAATTGGTTAGATGCCCTCACTGTTGATGTAGAAGGAGGGCAATGACTTCTAACAGGAGGACTGAGTCTCTGAGGCTCAGTAGCTTGAATCTTGCCAGTAGGTATAGGGAATCTCAATTTTTTCCCTGTTACCTTCTGAGGAAATTCAGCTTTGAATCCAGCTAAGGCACAAAGAATTTCTATCTGTGTTATTTGTTCTCTCATATTAACATCTTAACTAAATTCGCATGGTTCGGAGAGAATTCCAAACATCTCAGATGTTTGCTGACTCAGTCGATGCTGTACAGCTGATAAAGACTCATCCCAAGAGCAGGTTTTGATTTAACACTGCACTAACCTCTTTGACTTTGTCTTATGTCTTGTAATTATAGAAATTTAAATTTGTCCATTAACCGTTACAGGTTGCTAATGAACCTGTCATGGTTCTGCGTGATCATTTCTTTCCACCAGTTTTGTAAAAGAAAATCTTGTAAAGGTTCCTACTTCAGGAAAAACCTGGAATTCAGCAAAGACCCTAAGCTGTGCTAACCACTATTACAGTCTTCAGAAAGGGTCACAAGTCCCAGTCATGTTACCCTTTAACCTCTGGGTATCTTGGGGTGATAAGAAGATATGTTTCTATCACATAAATCTAGTTAAATGGTTCCAAACATGGTTCCATAGGTTGACTTTGAAAGATTCATCTGAAAAATTGATTTTCCAAATGTAGATTTCCAAGCCTCATCCTCAAGATTCTGACTTAGTGTCCCGGGGTTGGAGGCATCTTAGTGAGTTGATGCAGTCTATATCTGGGAATCTCTGAAGCTTGGTGCAAAAAGTCATGAAGATGGAGATCTGAAGTTGGCCTGATATAATAACTCCTGGATGGAGCTGAGCATGCTCACTTGAGAGGCAGGAGTGAGTCAGGCTTAGTATTTGCATATCTTCTAAGCCATGGTGTAAGAGTGGGTATAGTATTAACACCCAGGATGGCATGCTACACAGGAAGAGCTTTCCTTGTCTACACATGCCAAGGCAGTACACAAAGGGTTCATGTGTAAGATATGACAAGAATTTATTGCTGAATGTGACTTTTTCCTTGCAAGGGACAGAGATAGATTCCTTGAGATCTCAACCTTGGTTTCTCCCGTCAGTTTTCTCTGTTGGTTGCATTCCTCCCCACTTTAAAGTGTTGTGGCCCAGCCCTTCAGCTTCAGTTTCATATTTGACACTACGCAGGAAAGACTTCCCATTCCCTCCTTCCTTTGTGAGACTTTTCCAAGTTGCCTCCATCATCATTCGTTTCCTCTCTGCCCATCCAGTTGGGAGGTTACTTGTGGCTGTTCTCATACTTGAATGTGCAGTAGAAGGCTCCGGGGAAATGGTCATTAGTGAAACTTCTTCGGCTCATCTCCCTCCTAGTCTGGTCCAGTTAGAGATGGGGTGATACTCAGGACATGGCAGTGAGAAAACATTCCAGGGTGTTCTTTGCAGGTGATTCTAGGAGTACCCCTGGGAAAAAGACAGCTGAACTTGCACATTCTGATCAAGTCTGTACACAGTACTTCTGTCTTAAAATGTATGGCCAATTTGGAGGAAATGGCCTAAGGATTGCCATTCCCCACTTTGTGATAAAAAACAAAAACATAACAAAAAGACCAAAGAATAAAAAATTTACCAGTGCCCTGTATTCAGAGTGATATCTACAGACCACCATCCTCTTCTTACCTACATGTGTGTGTCACTTGTGCAGAATCTCAGGCCTACTTCAAGGCTCTGCAAGGGACTCTGCATCTTAATTAAGTTCATTATGAGTCCTCATTAGCACAAAGCATGCTCTCAAGGCCAGAACACGGATTTGGAGTGAAGCTGAATTTGGATTCAGCCCATGTATCATAATTTATTATTTGTACTCACAGTGTTAATAGCTTGAATATCTTTGTCACCACCAATGAAACTATTAGACTCCTAAAAAGTGCAAACACTGTTGGAGTTTGGCCCTACTAGGTTAATTTGTGGCCCCTAGGATTCCTGATACAAACTAATGCTTAACAACTGTCAGTTTCTTAGCATTCTGTCTACCTTTATTAAAGAACAGTGTGCAAAATCCATATGGGGAATGTACAAATTGCTTAAGAAATCTAATTATTGTTTAAATAGAGGTTTATCTATCTAGTTGATTTTCTCAAAGAACCAGCTCCTGGTTTGATTGATTCTTTGAATAGTTCTTTTTGTTTCCAC
>NC_034599.1:18902377-18906660 GCF_900095145.1 Mus pahari
GGGGTGTTGAAATCTCCCACTATTATTGTGTGAGGTGCAATGTGTGCTTTGAGCTTTACTAATGTTTCTTTAAAGAATGTCGCTGTTCTTGTATTTGGAGCATATATATTCAGAAATTCAAGTTTTCTGTCTCATGCTAAATCATAGTGTGGATGTGCCAGGGTGAAATGTACGGGGCCTGGAAGCTTTGGCCAAAACATTCATTCATAGGGGGGCATTCTAAATGATATATGAGGTCTATTTCTATTATGGCATATTATCAACCCAGAATTTTAACCCAAAGTCAGTGTCCTCTGACCCTACAGTTAATAGTGAGTCTTCTAAAGCCAGGCCAAGGCATCAGAGTCCACACTGGGCCATTTACCTCTTATGCAGTTTGCACAGCTTACTTAACCTCTCTGTGGCTTTCTATCATTCAGTATGTAGATAATGACAGACTATATGCCATGGACCTATTAGCTGAATGAAAAAAGAAATGGGAAGGAAAGGAAAGCACATGACAGCTCCTAGGTATGGTGGAGGAGAAAGTTTATAGAAATGGGGGAGAGCAAAGCCAGAGGCAGACACATATGGCAGAGTCCAGAGTGGTTCTGACCCTGCCTGAACCATGTGGGACACAGGAGGAGAAGGGGGGGGGACCAAGTACAGCAGCCAGGAGGCCAAAGGAGCAAAAAAAAGAGAGGCCACAAGGCAGGTAAATAAAAACATCTGGATTATACAGGGAAAAGCCTCTGGTGGAAGGGCAGTCAAGCCCCTGGGCTGGAAAGTTCACTGTAGAGAGTAAGGTATGCCAAACATACCTTCTAACAGGTAGGGACTCTGGGATGCTGGGAGAACTTGGAGGCCAGGTCCTCTGCTTTGATATATTAAATAGGTAACACAGCAGCTTGTTCCTGATTTGAAACATTATCAGATGATACATCATAAAGGCCTAGCACAGACTACTATCATTTTAAATTTATGTGCCATTACAGTTAGTATATAACACCTGCAATTAGGGGAAGACGATGAATATTCAAATGTGTAGGTCAGCAAGGAAGTCTTTGTGCCCCTAATTGACCTTGGAAGGTTTGATTTGCATGAAAAGTCATTTCCATCAGTTACTCTTAATATAAATTGTGATGATGGCCCTTGCATCGTAATAAAGACATTTCTAAGGAAGGTAAAGTGTGTTCAATGATAGTCAAGGAAGCCAGTTGTCCTGTTTATAAAAACCTGCAGCAATGAAACTTCTCCAGCTCTGTTGTTCCAGGGACAGTTGGTCCCCTGGAGAGAGAAGGTCCCTCTTCATAAATTGGGGTTCTCCATGCCTGGCCCTTCCTCTGCCCTCCTCACCCCAGGTGGACTCTCTCTGCCTGTAGCTTCTTCTTACTGCCATTCCAACCCAGATGTGGTAAGGCAGTCTGTGTTTTTGACTTATAAAAGACAACTTTAACAACAAAAATGTTAGATTACCTTAGAGGATGTCCAAGGAACTACATCATCAGTTGACATCAAGCAGTGGCTACAAATTTATTTCACCAACTGAGACTAATTAGGCTAAGAACCATCTGAAAATGAGTCCAACTGAACTGTTAGGTGGTTCTGAAAATTAAGGTGATATGCTTATACCAAAGCAAATTTGATGGATGGTTAATTTTAATACTTTCTGACTTTTGGATTTTCACTTTTTAAAGGGCAGTTCATGGGGACACCAAAGGCTATTCATATGACTGCCTCATCATCAATACTGCTATCAGCATGACCTTCACCCTGACAGCAGCTATTGATTCATTATTAGGCGCTCAGCCAGCAAGCTTTGCAGACAGATTGATAAGCAATCTACTTTTTTGCTAGGTGCAAGTATTCAGTCCCCATACTCAGGAGTCTGTGGCAAGAAAATGGCTAGATGGAGGTTAGGCTAGGCTAGGACAACTAGCCTAGGCTACATATGAGAAACTAATAAAAACAAAACAGACAAAACCTAGGGAACCATTTTGTGGCTTTCCATGGTTGCCACTTCCAAAAATGTACTGAGAGTCTAAATGAATAATTTAACCTATAATTAGACAAGTGAACGTGATTCCATTGAATCTTACAAAGTATCTTTTAAATTGAGTTATTTTGGTTAAAAGCCACAATTATAAGTTCTGTTTTTCCAATAATCATATAGAAATGCAAATATATGGGCTTTTCCTACTTATATTTCATTCATGTTAAATAAGCCAACAAAAAGAAAGTATTAATACAACCACATATTTTCCAACAATAGCCATGAAAGTAGGATCTAATTACTAATACACTAAGTTTAAAGGAACCAGGGTGAGAAGTCAGTTCTGAATGTTTATTTATCTATCACACATCTGTTTCTACCAATGTTGAATCCCATACTGTTGTTAACAAATGCAGGGAAAACGTCAGCTATTAGGATCAATGCCACTTCGCTCCTGTCATACCAAGTTGGAAGTGAGTGAAAGATCAATTCAGAATGATGTGACAAGATCTGCTCCAAATGATATGGAAAGAGAACAGTGGTCGAACATACAAAATCAAAAGATGAATTAAGCACTGCATTTCTTGTTTATTCCCCCCCCCCCCTACAATATAGATGTAGAGTCATAACTTTGTTCCTCAGAGTATTAGATTAAGGGCATCCAGTCTGTCCTTTGGCATAAGGGGATGGGGAGAGAGATCACCTATTGGCCTACTCAGTTTATGGTTTTGAAGGACACGGAGGCATGCTCTCTGAAGGAGAAAAACCAGGGGTTTCACTGTGGAAAGTGAACACCCTGGTGACAGGATTTGGTGTTTGCTGGACATGTGCTATAATTTCACTGTCTTCAGTGCAAATGTCATCTAAAAATAGAGCAGAATAAGGGACTTATATCTGCAACATCTCAAAACTGTCCTTCAACAGAGAAAAGATGAATCTCCCAGGCCCTCAGATGAAAGGTGGCCTTCCACGATTTTACTTTCCGGGTCAACATCTAGTTCCCACAGTTAGCCTTTTATCTCTGGTGACCAGTACACCTGGTTACATCTTTAAATATTTTTCTATTATGTCTGAGTTTTTTTAAAAGGTAGCATTTGACTGCCTGAGCTGGTAAGGGAGCCATCTTTGCTCCGGTTTGCCCAGGCTCCAGTAGGCGCCCATGAGAGGGCAGACTGCAGAAGCAACACAGCTTCTGGGATCTTGGGACAGACCCCATTTCTGGCTCCAGACATCCAGGCACCTTCCCTGCCAGAGGAGAGGTGTCTGCCCTGGAGGGCTCTCACTGCCTGAGCTGGTAAGGGAGCCATCTTTGCTCCGGTTCGCCCAGGCACCAGTCAGTGCCAGTGAGAGGGTGGACTGCAGAAGTGACACAGTTTCTGAGACAGATCCTGTTTCTGACTCCAGACATCCGGGCACCTTCCCCGCCAGAGGAAAGGTGGCCACCCAGGAGGGCTCTGTCAGAGATTACCAGATGGCAAAAGGTAAACATAGGAATCTTACTAACAGAAAACAAGACCACTCACCATGATCAGAACCCAGCACTCCAACTTGATATAGTCCTGGATACCCCAACATACGCGAAATGCAATACTTGGATTTAAAGATATATCTCATGATGGTAGCAGAAAATCTTAAGAAGGGCATGAATAACTCAGTTAAAGAAATAGAGGAGAAGACTGCTAAACAGGTAGATGTCCTTGAATAGGAAACACAAAAATCCTTTAAAGAATTACAGGAAAACACAACCAAAGAGGTGATGGAATTGAAAAAAAACCATCCAAGACCTAAAAAGGGAAGTAGATGCAATAAAGAAATCCCAAAGCGAGACAGTTCTGGAGATAGAAACCCTAGGAAAGAATTCAGGAAGCATAGGCATGAGCATCAGCAACAGAATACAAGAAATGGAAGAGAGAATCTCAGGTGCAGAAGATTCCATAGAGACCATGGGCACAACAATCAAAGAAAATGCAAAATGCAAAAAGAACCTAACTCAAAACATCCAGGAAATCCAGGACACAAGGAGAAGACCAAACATACAGATAATAGGAGTAGATGAAAATGAAGATTTTCAACTTAAAGGGCCAGCAAATATCTTCAACAAAATTATAGAAGAAAACTTCCTGAACCTTAAGAAAGAGATGCCCATGAATATACAAGAAGACTACAGAACTCCAAATCGACTGGACCAGAAAAGAAATTCCTTCTTACACATAATAATCAGAACAAAAAATGCACTAAATAAAGATAGAATATTGAAAGCAGCAAGGAAAAAGGGTCAAGTAACATATAAAGGCAGGCCTATTAGAATTAC
>NC_034599.1:18906671-18913228 GCF_900095145.1 Mus pahari
TATGAAATTCTTGGGCAAATGGATGTATCTGGAGGATATCATCCTTAGTGAGGTAACCCAGTCACAAAAGTACTCACTAGATATACACTAAGTGATATGTGGATATTAGTCCAGAAATCTAGAATACCCAAGATACATTTTGCAAAACACAAGAAAACCAAGAAGAAGGAAGACCAACGTGTGGATACTTCATTCCTTCCTAGAATAGGGAACAAAACACCCATGAAAGTAGTTACAGAGACAAAGTTTGGAGCTAAGATGAAAGGATGGACTTTCCAGAGACTACCCCACCCGGGGATCCATCCCATCATCAGCCACCAAACCCAGACACTATCGCACATGCCAATAAGATTTTGCTAAGGGACCCTGATATAGCGGCCTCTTGTGAGGCTATGCCAGTGACTGGCAAACACACAACTGGATGCTCATAATCAGCTATTCAATGGAACACAGGGCCTTCAATGGAGGAATTAGAGAAAATACCCAAGGAGCTGAAGAGGTCTGCAACCCTGTAGGTGGAACAACAATATGAACTAACAAGTACTCCCACAGGTCATATTTCTAGCTGCATATGTAATAAAAGATGGCCTATTCGGCCATCACTGGGAAGAGAGGCCCCTTGGTCTTGCAAACTTTATAAGCCGCTGTACAGGGGAATGCCAAGGCCAAGAAGTAGGCTTGGGTGCGTAGGGGAGCAGGGGCGGGGGGATGGTATAAGGAACTTTTAGGATAGCATTTGAAATGTAAATAAAGAAAATACCTAATAAAAAAGGGTAGCATTTGTGATGGGCAATAAGGTTTAAATTTAATACTCTTACAATGAATTTTGCTAAATTCTTTCCTAAATTCTGTTTCTAAGCCACATCGCTAAGTTGCCTTGATCATTTGGTTTACTGACAATACTTTTCAAACAAATAATTGGACAAATAGTATAATTAAAATGATTTTAAAAGCTATTATTCTAATATAATATTTAATACTTTAAGTGAACTCTATTCCAGTTATGAGTCTATAGAAACACGGGGACAGTTATAAGAGTTTATATGGCAAAGATTGTATCACTGGCAAATTCAAGACATCAACACGTGGGGAAAACTGCTAAAATGAAGCCAAAATTCCCTTCTGTAGTGAAGCACTGCAGTTCATCAGAGTAATGTTACCCCTTCCTCTGGGGTTGCCCACAGCATCCTGTAAGGCTGTTCACATGGACATTTCCGGAACTGTGAGGTACATAGAATATTGAGCTGCCACAAATAATTGCCTTTACTGATGGGCAGATTACATCATAATGTTGAAAGAGAGCCTGTTCTAGTTTCTCGGGGAGTTGAGACAGCGCCAGAAGTGAGCAGAGGGTCTTGGCTCCCATCCCTGTCATGCTTACATTCTGGAGACTTACATTTCCTTGCACTTTTAATATGAGACTTGGCCAGTTGGTCCTAGTTCCAATAGAGTTACCCCCATACTTCAGAAGATGAAAGATGGCCATGTAACATTATTAAGGAAATGAAATTTCTGGAGTTTAAGTATTACAGTGACATACAGAATTTCACACCATCTTGAAAGAATCAGAACCTGAGGACCTTTGGGAGTCTAATCAGATGAATATCAAGACAGTCATTGTGACCACTGGGAGTGTCCTGGTACAGGGAACCAACATGGAAAGAGAATCAATACACACGTTGAGTCTTGTGTTAAAAATATAGCCTTGGATAAAATTATAGCTGCTTAATGGGTAGCTCCACTAGAATCTACAGTCTGACCCCAGATATTTGCTGAAGCCCCTGCGCTTACAGTTAATGCTATGATGTGTGACAGCAGAGATGCTAAAGATTGTGCCTTTGGCCCCTGGAATCATTTGGAATTTCCTATTAATGAATGACGTTTTAATAAATTCGCCTTTCCATGCTGGCTCTCTAAGCCTGCTGTACTATGATGAAAGGCTTTGCCTGACAGCTTCATTTTCTTTTTGGCTTGAGAGGCAGCTTCATTTCGCTCTAGCGAGGTGCATTCTGACTCCCCACAGATCTAAATCCCCAGCCAACCTCCAGGGAACAAGTCTAGGGTCCAAACAACCACCGGGGAGAGCTTTACTTTATAAGCCTAATTACATGTGCAGTGTTGGGCCCAGTCCAGTAGAGGGAGATAGTTCCACTTGACTGAACTGTGCAAAGGGAATCTTGACAAGGTCTGTTGGGAGAAACTGCCAGGGTGTTGGAAAATTCAGCCTTGTTCTGGCACAGTGACTGCAGCGTAGAAGGTATTTTCAAGCAGAAAGAGCCACATTGGAGAGCATATTCACATGGGAATTAGCATTACTTGATTAGGAAACTACAATCTCATTACATAAAATGTAGAGAGGGTTTATGTAATAGCTGTAGAGAGAAGCCAAGAAAGATAAGACTAGAAAAATAGTGGCAGATGGTGAATGATCTCTAAAGCTGTGCAAGGAGGCTTTGACTCGGTCTCGCATATATCAGGGAATACTGTGGATGAGTGTGACAGGCTTGGAATCAAATACATTTCCTGGTAAACTTTGTGGAGTGTGTAATGAATCTTCCAGAGATGTCAGGGATAAATATGACTTTACAGGATTATAAATGTCACAATTCAAAGCAGCCATGAATGTACTTTACTTTACCCCATGCCCCCAACAGCAGGAGTATTTACATTTAATCTTTGCACCATAACTCCTCCAAGGACAGTTGTGTAAACTCACACCGGCTCTCTGCCTTCTTTATTCCCTTTTCTATTGCTATGATCACCATCTTCCTATTTCTTGTTGCAGCTTCTCTGAACAAGATTAAAGCTGTGACCTTTTAACCAAAGTAAGCATTCAAAAGTCTCACTACAATTTAAATTCTGGACACAAAGCAGCCGTATTTTACCTAGGCAAGCCACAGAGTATGGAAAATTGGTAGACCAATTTGGAAGAGAACATTCTATTTTCAATTGGCATCAATTGACAGTATGTGAATTATACTTTTTGTTTCTTGGTGTTTGGGGCGCTTTTCCATCTCTTTCTGTTCACACTGAGTCCGGGAAAAATCAGAGCCACCCCAGTGGCATTTTGATGCACTTCCTGAAAGATTATCAGCCAAATCAGACACACTCTTAGATATGGTCTAGCTTATTTTTACAGCTTATAGTTTTGATTTATTTTCCCTTTGCTCTCTTCCAAGCTATTATTTTACTGGCAGCATAAAAAAATTGGACCTATCAATCTATCAGAAAGTGTTTTGGACTCAGCATCCTGCTCATTCACATGAAGTCCAGCTTGAAATCATCAGTGTGGTTATCAAAGCAGCAAGGTTTTGTCTTTTGTAAATGACTGGAAATGACTGCAAGTCTTGAGCAGGAAATTGGGGCTCAACCAGGAGAACAAATTATGGTTTGCTCTTTATTTTGAAACTGATTATCCTAAACTAACTTCTAGTTCATACCAGAGATGTCAAAGAAAATGGGATATGTTTCATATAAAATTAAGCAATTAACTTCAGGCAAAGAGTTCTGTCTGATTTTGGTTGCCTCTCTTAAACACATGGTCTTTGTTGGAAAAAGAAAATGTTTACCTTGTGTAGTCTATCATTGGTGTTATTCTTTTCACTATTATGTAGCAAGGGCTTGGCCATGTGTGACTAAGCCTAGAATCCAGACACACTGTATGAGGAGGGAAATGGGCCTAACATTCATTATTTTCAAAGACAGAGCTCATGAGTCTTTGTGTAGAGATGAAAATTAACATATAAGCTAATGGGTAGCCCTGTGGAGAATTACTAAAGCTTGCATATCTTTAATCTGAGTGGTATACCTTGGGCTGTGCTGTGGCATGGCTTTAAGCTGGGGAAGAACCTAATCCAGGACAATGGTAGGAGCAAACACCAGACACATGGTTCTCACACGCAAGAGTGGAGTTTTTGCCTCAGATGTCTTCTGAGCTCCTGGGAAAGAGACTCAGCTAAAGAGCTTTGAGCTGAGGTGACATCATCTTTGCATGGGGACCCAGTGTTTAACTGTAGCACAAGGTAGACATTTTTCCAGTTACAAGTGTGGATAGGAATGGCAGAAAGTACTGGGGCACACAGAAATTGCTATGAGTGAGGGATCAGCCAAGTCCATGAAGACCATTCTCATTTTGGGGACCATGAGAGAACTAGGTGACCTGAATGCTCTGCATTCCATTGAGTGGGAAGGAAGTGGATTGCTACTGAGTGGATTGACCACTTGAGGCATGTGTTTTGACTTTGGTATAACAGTGTAGTGGCTGAGGTGTTGTAAGGCAGCAGCGTAGAGCTTCTCTTCTGGCAAAGGAGCCTTCCAGTCCTGTCTTAGAGAAAGTAACAAGTCATGCAAATGCTCATCCAGGGCAGAGCAGGATATGTGTATGGTAGGGAGGATTGGGGTGAGGATGTGTGCAGTGGGAGGAATGGGGTGAGGGCATGTGTAGTAGGGAGAGGTGAAGTGAAGATGTGTGTGATGAGGAGGAGTCAGATGAGTGGCAGCTCCAGCCTCAGACGTTGAACTGCTGTTGGTAAGCTATGTATTTCCCAGATGCACAAGTACTGGGATCTCAAATGACTTCATGTGAATTCAAACAAGTCACAAGAGTGAACAGAGTAAATGCTCCCTCCCCTGGCCTCATTTTTCAAGTCTTTATTATCCCTTTCATGTGAATATGGAAAAAAAACCTAACACTTTCTTCAAAGGCTTAGTTCATAGCTCAAAGTGAGCCCGTGTTTAAAGGTAACTCATAAATGAATTGTTTGAGATTGAATGACCTCTGAATCCTGACACCAGGTAGCTGAGAGATGACTGGAGACAGAGGCCTCAGTGTAACTGTGCTTCAGAGTGGGCCTGTCTGGACTTCCATAAAGTATGGCCTGGTGAGGAAGAATAAGCATGCACTTAGGAGAAAAGAGTAGTCTTTCGTGGTCTGAAAGCCGTTCTTCTCACCCAGACCCCTGAGTCTAGTTCTAACTGAATAGTCTGGACTCCATCCAGCATCTCATCTGAAAGTCCATCTGCTTTTACCCAGCATGGCCTACTCTTAGCGCGCTGACTCCTAAATCCCTCTTTCCATTCCTGCTTTGTCAGTAGAAAAAGCTTCCATTTTCCTAACCTATAAACTTAAATAAAAATTCTCATTTCTGCCTTAAAACTTAAAAGAAAATCTAGAAAAAAATCATACATACATCCTAGATTTTTAAAAATAAAAAATCTTTTGTTTGAGAATTTCATATATGAGCATAATATTCACATAATTTTAATCCTCCTATCCAACTCCTCCCCCACTCTTCACATCTATGAGATATTCTTCATTAATTATAATTGTTATGTACATACTTATGTACATATAGACATGTTTTTATATGAACACAACCTACCAAGTCCATTTAGTGTTGTTCATATGTATAGATGTTTAGGATTACCACTTGGATTTCAACAAGCTATCAGAGGTTTATCTCTAGTGAAGACTGTCTCTCTAGCCATTCATTACTTATTGCTCTTCATCTAGGGCAGGATCTTAGGAGCTTTCCCCATCCATGTTGACATGCCAACTATTGTTGTCATTGTGCTAGTTTTATTTAAGTGACTATATTGTTGAGATGTCCTAGGTGTAGCTTCCCTGTTACATATAGAAGACTCTATCACATAGCAGGCATGCTAGTTTTCTGACTTAGAAATGTATACCCAACTTACTATGTACACCTCCCTCTTCCACAACATTCCTTGAGTCTTAGGTGTAAGGTTAAATGGATGTGTGTACCCCGTGATCTCTTCTCTGCATTTTGCCCAGATGTGAATTTCTGTCGTAGTCCCTATCTACTGCAATAAGAAGATTCTTCAATGAGGGGTAAGAGCTACCCTTGTCTATGGTTATAAGATAAACATTTAAAACACCGTTAGAAATTATACTGATTTTAGAAAGTGATAGTAATAGGTTTTTCTTTAGGATCCATGACCCTAACATCATTAGAAACTGGCTCAATTGTCAGGTGAGGGAGCCATCTTGTGCCCTAGGTCACTCAGAGACTGGTCTGCACAGGTGAGAGTGAGGGCTGCAGAAGCTACACAGCTTCTGGGACAGGCAGAAGCAACACAGTTTCTGGGACTGACCCCATTTCAGACTCCACACATCTGGGCACCTTCCCCGTGAGAGAACAGGTGGCTGCCTGGGAGGGCTTTGACTGCTGGAGCAGGAGAGGGAGCCATCTTGTGTGCGAGGTCCCTCAGAGACCAGTCTGTGCAGGTGAGCACGCAGACTGCAGAGGCAACACATCTCCTGGAACAGGCCCTGTTTCAGGCCTTCATCTTCATGCAGGAGGCAGGTCTGAATGCCAGACCTCTGGGCACCTTCCCTGCAAGAGGAGAGCTTGCCTGCAGAGAGTACTCTGACCATTGAGACTCAGGATAGAGCTGGACTCCCAGGACTGCTGACAGAGGCTAACTGAATCACAGGAGGAACAAGCTCCATCCAGAGGCAACTATAACAACTAACTCCAGAGATGACCAGATGGCGAAAGGCAAACATAAGAATCTTACTAACAGAAACCAAGACC
>NC_034599.1:18913898-18915169 GCF_900095145.1 Mus pahari
ATAAAGACAGAATATTAAAAGCAGTAAGGGAAAAAGGTCAAGTAACATATAAAGGAAGACCTATTAGAATTACATCAGAATTCTTACTAGAGACTATGAAAGCCAGAAGATCCTGGACAGATGTTATACAGATACAAAGAGAACACAAATGTCAGCCCAGGCTACTATACCCAGCAAAACTCTCATTTACGATAGATAGAAAAACCAAAGTATTCCATGATAAAACCAAATTCACACAATATCTTTCAACGAATCCAGCCCTTCAAAAGATAATAAAGGGAAAACACCAACACAAGGATGGAAACTATGCCCTAGAAAAAGCAAGGAAGTAATCCTTAAACAAACTTAAAAGAAGACAGCCACAAGAACAGAATCCAAACTTTAACAACAATAACAGGAAGCAATTACTTTTCTTTAATCTCTCTTAACATCAATGGACTCAATTCCCCAATAAAAAACACATAGACTAATAGACTGGCTACACAAACAGGACCCAACATTTTGCTGCTTACAGGAAACCCACCTCAGAGAAAAAGATAGACACTACCTCAATGTGAAAGGCTGGAAAACAATTTTCCAAGCAAATGGTCCGAAGAAACAAGCTGNAGTAGCCATTCTAATATCAAATAAAATAGACTTCCAACCCAAAGTTATCAAAAAAGAAAAGGAGTGATACTTCATACTCATCAAAGGTAAAATCTTCCAAGATGAACTCTCAATTCTGAATATGTATGCTCCAAATTCAAGGACAGCCAGATTCATTAAAGAAACTTTAGTAAAGCTCAATACACACATTGTACCTCACACAATTATTATGGGAGACTTCAACACCCCACACTCACCAATGGATAGGTCTTGGAAACAGAAACTAAACAGAGACACATGGACACTAACAGACAAAAGTTATGAAACAAATGGATTTAATAGATATCTACAGAACATTTTATCCTAAAACAAAAGAATACACAGTCTTCTCAGCATCACATGGTACTTCCTTCAAAACTGACCATATAATTGGTCCCAACAGGCCTCAACAGATACAAAAATATTGAAATTATCCCATGCATCCTATCAGATCACCACTGACTAAGGCTGATAACAGCATAGAAAATAGAAAGCCAACATTCACATGGAAACTGAAGAACACTCTACTCAATGATACCATGGCCAAGGAAGAAATAAAGAAAGAAATTAAAGACTTTTTTGAGTTTAATGAAAATGAAGCCACAACATACCCAAACTTATGAGACACAACGAAGGCAGTCCTAAGA
>NC_034599.1:18916908-18945068 GCF_900095145.1 Mus pahari
CCAGAGACACTGAAATTTATAGAAGAGAAAGTGGGGAAAAGCTTCAAAGATATGGGCACAGGGTAAAAACTCCTAAACTCGAAGAGCAATGGCTTGTGTTATAAGATCAAAAATTGACAAATGGGACCTCGTAAAACTGCAAAGCTTCTGTAAATCAAAAGACACTGTCAATAAGACAAAAAGGCCACCAACAGACTGGGAAAGAATTTTTACCAATCCTAAATCTGATAGGGGATGAATATCCAATATATACAAAGAGCTCAAGAAGCTGTACTCCAGAAATTCAAATATCCCTATTAAAAAATGTGTTACAGAGCTAAACAAAGAATTCCCAACTGAGGAATACCAGAGGGCTGAGAAGTACCTGAAAAAATGTTCAACATACTTAATCATCAGGGAAATGCAAATCAAAACAACCCTGAGATTCTACCTCACACCAGTCAGAATGACTAAGATCAAAAATTCAGGTGACAGCCGATGCTGGAGAGGATGTGGAGAAAGGGGAACACTCCTCCTTTGCTGGTGGGATTGCAAGCTTGTACAACCACTCTGGAAGTCAGTCTGGTGGTTCCTCAGAAAATTGGACATTGTTCTACCGGAACATCCAGCAATAATTCTCCTGAGCATATATATAAGTGTTCCAACTGGTAATAAGGCACATGCTCCATTATGTTCATAGTAGCCTTATTTATAATAGCCAGAAGCTGAAAAGAACCCAGATGTACCTCAACAGAGGAATGGATACAGGAAATGTGGTATATTTACACAGTGGAGTACTACTCTGCTATTAGAAACAATCAATTTATGAAATTCTTGGGCAAGTGGATGTATCTGGAGTATATCATCCTTAGTGAGGTAACCCAATCACAAAATGAGTCACTTGATAGACACTCAGTGATAAGTGGATATTAGCCCAGAAACTTAGAATGCCCAAGATACAATTTGCAAAACACAAGAAAATCAAGAAGAAGGAAGACCATCCTGTGGATACTTCATTACTCCTTAGAATAGGGCACAAAGTACCTATGGAAGGAGTTACAGAGAAAAAGTTTGGAGCTAAGTTGAAAGAATGTACCATCCAGAGACTACCCCACCTGGGGATCCATCCCATAATCAGCCACTAAACCCAGACACTATTGCATATGCCAGCAAGATTGTGCTGAAAGGACCCTGATATAGAGGTCTCATATGAGGCTATGCCAGTGCATAGCAAAAAAAGAAGTGTATTTTCACAGTCATCTATTGAATGGAACACAGAGCCCCCAATGGAGGAGCTAGAGAAAGTACCCAAGGAGTTAAAGAGGTCTGCAACCCTATAGGTGGAACAACAATATAAACTAACCAGTACCCCCCAGAGCTCCTGTCTCTAGATGCATATGTAGCAGAAGATGGCCTTGTTGGCCATCAATGGGAGGAGAGGCCCTTGGTATTGTGAAAATCATATTCCCTAGTACAGGGGAATGCCAGGGCCAGGAAGTGGGAGTGGGTGGGTTGGGGAGCAGGGCAGGGGCGGGTGCATAGGGGGCTTTGGAAATAGCATTTGAAATGTAAATAAAGAAAATATCTAATTAAAACAAAGAAACTGGCTAAATTTGTAGTACTAAGAATTAATTCCCTCCTACTGAGTAGGCCTTAAGTTTTATTAGGTGGCTATTGGTTTTCTCCAGGACAAAAGTAACATTATTTTACTCTTGGGAGATTCCTTACCATGCTTGTCATTGTAGTTCACAAGATTTATTCTTGATTCTGACTACTGATTGTTTTCTTCCCTTGGCACCTTGCATAACACCTTCAGATACTATAAAAGCTAGTCCCCCTTCAGATACTGTAACAGCTGGTCCCCATGAATGAGGCTTCAGGACAGTTTCAGATTGACATCTCAAAGTACTGCACTCAAAATGTATGGTGTCATAACAACAGGGTCTTAACATTCATATTCTGATACAATTAAAGGCAGCAACAATAATCCATCCTGTTTAGTCTCTTGGACCCTCAAGGCCAACAACTTGAATTGAAATTTCCCATGCCTGGTAATGGGTCCTAGATTTTTGTAAGTAAATAAAAGCATCTATGCATATTTGACATGAAGTTAGAAGAGGAACTGTCTAAGGAAATAAAGGGAACAAATTGGAAGGTGGATGGAGTGGGGTTGTGTCTCAAAGTAAATCATATACTTCCATGAACTGGTTTTTCTGAAAACAACTACCACATCTAACAAATATATGCCAATTAAAATACTATTTTTAAAGCTTTTAAATAAACCCTTTCACATCAGTATTAGTCCATTTTTCTATGTTATAATAAAATACTCGAGGTATGCTAGCTTTATGTGTAAGATAGGTATATTTAGCTCATAGTTCTTCAAATTAAGGACCTACCATCAGCTCTCATGGCAGATGGCGTCACAATAGGGAGAGTTTGTATTAAGGAGGAAGAAATAACACATGAGAAGAAAGCCTGAGAGGAATTGCAGTCCACAATTCTTCCAAGAGTATATCCTCAATAGCCTCAGACTGTTCCATTTGGTCCTTTCTTAACATGTCTCACTGGAGATCAAGTGTCTAACACAAAAAGCTCTTAGGGGACAGCTATAGCACTACATAAAACACAACATGTTTTAAAGTTATTCTGCCTACTGTGCCTCATATTGAATGATGAGTTGTTTTTAATTGCCACTGAACCCACAGAATCAGAGCACATACCAGTTCACTCTTGGACCACTGTGGATACTCCCTGGTAGCATGTATTACGCTCACCTCCATATAGCCCTCCCTGTACTATATTAAATTTAGATTATTTACCCATTTCTTTTTTTTTCTTTTTTTTCTTAAATTTTTTTATTATTATTTTCTTTATTTGCATTTCAAATGCTATCCCGAAAGTTCCCTATACCCCCCCCCCTACCCACCCACTCCCATTACTTGACCCAGGCATTCCCTTGTGCTGGGTCATATAAAATTTGCAAGACCAAGGGGCCTCTCTTCCCAGTTACGGCCTATTAGGCCATCTTCTGCTACATATGCAGCTAGAGACACAAGCTCAGGGGGTACTGGTTAGTTCATATTGTTGTTCCACCTACAGGGTTGCAGCCCCCTTCAGCTCTTGGGTACTTTCTCTAGCTCCTCCATTGGGGACCCTGTGTTCCATTCAATAGCTGGCTGTGAGCATCCACTTCTGTGTTTGCCAGGCTCTGGCATAGCCTCACAAGAGACCGCAATATCAGGGTCCCTTCAGCAGAATCTTGCTGGCATGTGCATTAGTATCTAGGTTTGGTGGCTGATGATGGGATGGATTCGTGGATGGGGTAGTCTCTGGATAGTCCATCCTTTCATCTTAGCTCTAAATTTTGTCTCTGTACCTATATCCTTTCATGAGTATTTTGTTCCTTATTCTAAGGAGGAATGAAGTATCCACAAGATGGTCATCCTTCTTGGTTTTCTGGTGTTTTGCATAATGTATCTTGGGTATTCTAAGTTTCTGGGCTAATATCCGCTTATCAGTGAGTGCATATCTAGTGACTTCTTTTGTGATTGGGTTACCTCACTAAGGATGATATCCTCCAGATACATCCATTTGCCCAAGAATTTCATAAATTCATTGTTTTTAATAGCTGAGTAGTATTCCATTGTGTAAATGTACCACAGTTTCTGTATCCATTCCTCTATTGAGGGACATCTGGGTTCTTTCCAGCTTCTGGCTATTATAAATAAAGCTGCTATGAACATAGTGGAGCATGTGTCCTTATTACCATTTGGAAGATCTTCTGGGTATATGCCCAGAAGAGGTATTGTTGGGTCCTCCAGTAGTACTATGTCCAATTTTCTGAGGAACCGCCAGACTGATTTCCAGAGTGGATGTACAAGCTTGCAATCCCACCAGCATTGGAGGAGTGTTCCTCTTTCTCCACAACCTGACCAGCATCTGCTGTCACTTGAATTTTTAATCTTAGCCATTCTGACTGGTGTGAGATGGAATCTCAGGGTTGTTTTGATTTGCATTTCCCTGATTATTTACCCATTTCTTGAACAACACATAAGAGGCTAGTGCAACTGGTCAGGGCTGGTTGGTCCTAAGTCAAGAAAATAAGCTTCCCACCATTCCCTGAAATCACATCAGCTGTTCCCACAGAACGCTAGGATCCAGTGCTTTCCAGATCAACACCATTGTTGCTGATCCCCTGGGTGGGTTGCATCCCATTCCCCATCATCCTTGCTAATTTCTACTAAGAAGGATGATTTGATTCTTTTGGTAAGTGACCTTTCAGAGCCGAAGACCTTGAATTGTTCTGAGATACACATCTCTGAGCTCACAGTGAGCATTCAATAAATATTTGAATTAAATCACATTCTGTCACAGTAATCTCAATCTCTTTTGGGGGTTGAAAGTATTGTCCTTTAAACTATGGTCTGAGGTTCTTGGATTTTAATAAATGATGCTGAATTAGATTTACTGACTGATACATTGGAAATATAGACCAAGTATTTAAAAATTTTAAACCATGCTTGTCCATGGTCTAGCAACATCATATTTAAGCCAAAGGAAATTTATGCAAAGTTTTCCCCTTTATAGCTCATCTGAAAGAGGATAGTTGATGGGATAACTTCTGAGCTCACAGTGCTCTGCTAAGAGTTGTAACAAGCTCTTCCTTTTAGTCCATTGGTACCTAAGATTGAGCCCAGGCCCTTGCAGATACAAGCTAATTGCTCCACCACTGTGATATGACCCCAGCTTCTAACTCTGTCATTTTAATCTTTTAACAGCATTATTGGGTATGATACCATGTAGGAGAAAATTCAAAAGATGGTGTGTCCTCTCTTACTTCTGGATTTGAGTGAAAAAAAAGTATAACAGATTAACATTTAACAGTACATAACCCTTTACTTCCTCAAATGTCACTGTGAGGTGCTAAGCAATTGCACAGATGGTTATCAGTGTTACAAGCTCCATAAAAATGGGTGTGCAGGGAAGTAGGCTTCCAAATGGACCTTGAGTGTGAGGATAGAATGTCCATTAAGGAAGATAACCTCCCAGAAGAGCTGGGCTCACTCCCCAGGAATGATGACTTCAATCATTTTTTATGCATTGTTGTGTCTTTCTCCTTCTGTCAAATGAGGAACTTGGATGAGACCTGTTTAGGGTTACTTAGAATTACCTAAAATATGGAAGGGGGCTTTGAAGTCATAGGATAGATAGATAGATAGATAGATAGATAGATAGATAGATAGATAGATAGATAGATAGATAGGTTGATAGATAAAGAATTGTGATCACAACAAAATAAGAGACTAACTCTCCTTATGCCACACAAATCCCTGAAGAAGTAGGTAGTGCCATGAGCTCCAACATTGAAGACAAACATTCATTTTTCATTATTTTATGTTTAATTTTATTTTTACTAATCTTAATAAGCATAGCAAATAACATATTTCAGAATGGGATTCTGTCTCTCTCACACACACATACACACACACACACACACGCATACATACATGTGTACACAAACACACACTTTAATTTGTTCTCATTCCCTCAACCTCCCTATTTCCTGCTTGCTTCCTCCCTCCCTCCCAATAGACCCCATTTATGCTTTCAAGCAAGACAAATTTTAAAAAGAGGAGTGCTCATGTGGTTTCTTGTCACCAGGCACAGCTTCTAACATTAATGACTAGAATAGATACTTTGGACTCAGACTGGAAAATAGGCAAAGTTGTGAATAAATATGTGTTGTACATAGAGGAAAAAGTGTGCCTGGAGAAGTTACAAACCTTGTTTTAGAGGGAAGCATCAGGTAATGCCACATTATCTACTGTTCTAATGTATAGCTATCACACGTGCCAGTGGTGACTGTGCTAGATAGATGAGTGCAGGATACCTCATTTGTTTTGGGACCTTCCATGAGGTGAGCTCTCCCAAGATTCCACATAGAGCTCCCTAGAGATTCCAGAGGGAGATTGGAATGAAGGAAACCCTTGCCTTTCCCAAAACATCTTTGTTTTTTACAATAGTTAAAAACATCCAGAGGATCTTAAATGTTAGAAATTTGGTTTAAAATAAACTCATTCCGATTTAGGTCAATTAAAATACAAAAAGAAAAATCATACTTCACTTTCTTTTTAAAATAACATGAAGAGCAAAACTTGCAATGCCTGCATGTCTGAAGAACTTTGGTGTTCAGTAGGTCTGAAATAGAGCCTCCCCAGGAGGTCACACCTCCTCCTGACCAAGCTGGGGGCCAGCGCTAAGCTCTTGCTTTCAGTGTTGCTCATGCACCCATTCACTTATTGCTACAAAGACCAGAACCCTTTGTCAGTTCTCTTTTTGGGTTGTCTGACTTTTCTGCTGAGTCTTTCTGGTGCCTTCTAAGGACTAGGATGCAAAAATCGGCTGCTGAGGCACAGGTTGGGGTGGCTGGCCATCTTGAAGGGAAGTTGCCGTATTGGCCTTGGTTTCAAAGAAGACACAGAAATCTATGTCTAGCTGTTTATGACGTTTTGAACTCATCTCCATCTCCTTACCAAAAAGCAACTTGGAAAAATGAGTTTTGAAGTTCACGGAAGCAAGTAACTCCTCAAATTGAGAGGACTCAAAAAGTCTAATTTTGTGCCCTCCCTGACCCCAGCCTTGAACAGGCTGATTCAGACCTTGTGTTTGCCACAGCCAGCTAGCCCACCTAAGGTGGAGTCTATTGTCCTACCACCTAGGGTGGGTAGCCCACCTAGGTAAAGTCTATTGTCCTGCCATGTCTGCTGCTTTTTCCAAGATGCTACTACCTGCTGAGAGGCTGAACCAATTTTCCTGACATGATCTTGACAAAGCAACAAGATCCTGGCATAGTGGGGATGGGTCCCCCCTCTCCCCCATATGCTCAGACTCACAGGTAAGCACTGGGCCTTATCAGAGGACTTTGTTTTCACTTGTTAATTCCCTCACTGTCCATCCCATACAGTCCCAGCTGTCCTTTCAGGAAACCAGTTCATGTAGCCACTGGCGGCTACATAAGTTTATTTTGTATATGTATTTATCTGGTATACAAGGGTTCTTGCATGCCATAACATTCAGTGTGTAGGTCAGAGAACAAATTTTCAGGGCTAGTTCTCTCCTTCCACCCTTTGGGTCCTAGGGATTGATCTCAGGTTGTCAGGAATGGTGGCAAGTCCTTTTATGCACTGAATAATCTCACAGGCCCTTCCTTTATTTTCAGGATAAAACCCGGTGCTGCTGGATTTTTTTTCCTGGGAAGACATAAACAGATGTGTATTTACCCTAAATTGAACATACAATGACAGACCTAAGAAATGATTCCACCTAACTTTAGCTTAATGAACTAATGAGTATATTAGTATTGCTTCCAGGAGTATACATAAGGAATATACATAAGCAATATCTCACCAATATATTAAGCAAAATAACTCAAAGGCTGCATGACTGAAAAATCCACATTAGCATGGATGATGACTCATGAAGGCTGTGTCCATGGAGCTATCTGCATGAACTACAAGCAAAGAGACAAGTGGTGAGAGTCTCTTCCCTCCATGAAATTTCTACTGCTTGTATAACCTCCTGAGATGGGATGGGAGGTTAAATCTTGTAAGTTTTAGGAGCTTTTAGAGGCTTCTGAGTTTCCTTCACTTTATCATCTTGCCTCTTTCTCTCTCCAATAGGAAATGTTTCAATTTTGAGGAAATGCTTACACAGATTCTGAATTTCTATATTCCTGCTAACACATATCCAGAAGATGACCTTCCTTGAGACTTGAGAAGACAGCATGAAGAAATTGTGGTCCATATTCTTCTAGCTCCATTACACAGCTGCCACTTTCTTCTTCCTAGTAACCCTCATATGAACCTGTTGCTATATCACAATACAGAAGACCAACCATCTCCAGCCACTGAAACATTACTCCCCCCACTATTCCGTCCAGCTCACTAGACAGCAGAGGGAATTGTGATTTGAATGACTGCCTTTATTTCTTATATTTCAAAATATCAACATTGCCCTTAAGCTAACAATTACTTCCTTCAACCATTTCTTAGAAATACATTCTCAACCCACTAAGTGAGATAAGGAAGACACTACAGATGTGGTGTCTGCTTTTGAAGAGCTCCAAGCCAACTAAAGAACAGCAAAGACCTGAAATCAATGTCACCAATTTTGCTTTCTTTGCTATAGCTGACATTATTAACCCAGGATTCATTCATACAAATATTGAATAGCTACTCTATACTCATAATGAGCCAGGCTCTGGCAATGCCCAAGTCAGAAGCTTGCTTTGGACAATTCCCTGTTGCACCTAAGTTCAGCCTCAGAATCCTGCTCAACACAGGGCTCTGGGTAGTACCGCTAATCTCCGATGATGGTAGAGGAGAAGTCTATCTCCCAGTCTCTGCTCCAAGGCCTGGAAGGAAGGAGGATAGATTCTTTGTGTGATAGTGTAGCAAATACTCTGCAGAGGTAAGCTATGGCTGAACTTTGAAGGGTCACCTTACTGCCTGGGAAGTCAAGGAAACTTCTGGAAGAAAAGGCAGCCTCTGAACACCTGAAGTAAGGCTAAAAACATGTAAATCATAGCTGAGGGGAACGAGAATCAGAGAGGGAGGCATCTGGGCTGGGTATTTGTGGGAGCAGAGTCCTGGCATGTGGAACCAGCTGTGCTGGTTATTTCTACTTGGGCTAATGTTGTAGCAAGCTCAGACACATTTGCTCAGGACCTCAGGGCTATTCAGTGGTAGAGCCCAGAGGTCCATCCACTACCCAAAACTGCTTTGAACATGAACGTTGTTGAAAAGTCATTCTTCAACAAGGCATGAAAGATGCACTCTTATTTTTGTTTTGTTTTGTTTGTTTGTTTAAGATGATGACAAGGAGACTAATTGTTAATGAAATCGTTTCTGTATTTTCTGTCTCTTCATCTTGTCTTTGGATGTTTCCACTGTTTCCACACTGTCAATTCTACTCATTTGTTCTTGTATCCTAATATGCAGCACTTCAAATTTCTAAAATACTACACAATTTATCATGATGTAAATAATATAAATACTTTGAGCAGACGCACTGAACACACTGGCAGGCTTCATCTCTGTTCTCGAATGCAGGAAGAAATAGTCTGTGGCAGCATTAACACGTTAACAATTGCACTGATCATATGCTGTGAAGAACTGGACCAGCTCCACTGGAATTCCTTACTTGTATGATGTTGGAGCTAGGCCAGATCTGTCCAGTTACTGCCTTAGTCAAAGACACATCAGTTGGCAATGGTTGCCACATTCAGAAAAAAACAAAAACAAAAGCAAAAAACAAAACACTCACACATTGGCTCTCATCTTGTTCTTAAGGACATTTTCTTAGACCTGACTATGTGATATCCTCTATCTTTTGCTCCCACATTAATCCTCTTATATATGTAGTCAGAAATAGTGCTGCTTATCCCACTTTATGTCAAAATATATGAGTATCTGCTTAGCCACAAAATGCTGACAATTCTCAGTATGAGCGGTTTATCTGGAGCAGGAGAAGCAGTCTGTGTAGATGGAATAGGAGAGTGTTCACTGTCCATTTTTTTGTTTTGTTTTGTTTTTCGAGACAGCGTTTCTCTGTATAGCCCTGGTTGTCCTGGAACTCACTTTGTAGACCAGGCTGGCCTAGAACTCAGAAATCTGCTCAATTTTCTGCCTCCCAAGTGCTGGGATTAAATGCTTGTGCCACCACCGCCCGGCTCTCATTGTCCATTTTTAGGTGAGATAATTGCTTTTGAAAATTGGTACACAATTTACATCTCCAGTAGTTTCTCTTGTTGGAGGAAACAATTGATGTAATGGGGTGTGTGTTTTCTGTGTTTTAATATTTGTTAATGGAAAATGTAGGGTTTTTGGGTCCCATGTGTGCTCTGCCACAGGACTCTGCAGGCAGCTTGGTTAGGCAGGATATGGGAAGTTGACCATGCTTACCCCATGCTGTCACAGGGTAGGCAGGTGTTGGGCTGTAGGGAAGCCCTGGGACACCACTCCTGGGGTGGGAAAGCACAGTCTGAGGCTTGGGACAGCTGGAGCTGGCTCTGGGGTCTCTGGGTCTGTGACAAGGCCGGGGGCCATCTGGTTCTCAGGCTCCTGGACATTCAGGCACTGCTGGATGTTTTGGAAAAGCTGAGAACTGAGTGGGGGCCTGTGAGCTAGATCTAGCCCAGGGCTGGGGGTGGGGGAGGGGGAAGGGAGAGCTGTGGCTAGTCCTGAGGAGAGAGTCCTCAGCTTGGGCTTGGCTTGGCAGTTGTGGCTAGGAGTGCAGACAGGCCTCTATGGAATATTAGACAGCAGCTCTATAGGCAAAGGTCTTCTCCATTGCTCCCCACAGCAGATCTTGATGCAAAGAGGCAGTCCATGGTTCTAAGGCATTTATTGTCATGGCGGAAAGTGGATGTGTAAAATCATACCCCACTTCTCAGGGTGGCCCTGAGATTAAATACATTTTGCAGGGAGGAATGTCTGAGAAAGGAAGCTTATTTGGCTAAGTCCTCCAGGCCTTTAGATACCCCATGGAAATAGAGATCTGTCTTGAGCCTATGTGACCACAGGTCATGTCCTCTATATGTGGAGGGGGTTGGGATATTGCCTGTATATGACTGATGACCACAAAAATATGGGGAGCTGTGGCCAGTGACAAGGGCTGGTACCCAGGAAAAGGCAAAGCTCCTACCATCCTTTCAGGGCCTCCGGGGCTTTTATCTTAGCTCAGCCAAGGACCATGCTACCTTGCAAGGTCCCAAAGGAAATTTTTTTATTATTGGAATGGAAGGTAAAACAGGGGTCAATTCTGATGTTAAGGGAAGGGGTCTCTGTGGTGACTTGAATATCCTTGTCCCAGGGAGTGACCCTGTTAGAATAGGTATGGTCTTGTTGCAGGAAGCGTACCAATCTAGGGGTGGACTTTGAGAACCTCCTCCTTCTACTTGCTTAGAAGACATTCCTCTTCTGGCTGCCTTCAGATCAAGATGAAGAACTTTTGACTCCTTCAACACAAAGTCTATCAGCATGAAGCCATGCTTCCAAAAATGGTGATCCTTTGAAACTGTAAGCCAGCTCCAATGTAATGTTTCCTTTAGAAGAGTTGCCTTGGTCATGGTGTCTCTTCACAGCAATGGAAACCCTGACTAAGACATCCTCCATCTACACGGATGCAACAAGGGGTCTAAAACATCTTGGATTGATAAGGCTGCAGTTACTATGGCTGGGAGATGGAAATCTATAGCCAGAGGCTGAGCACAGGCATCAGTATCACAGAGCTCCATTAGTCTCCACCCTGAGCCATGCTAGGATGACTTCATAGTTTTCATTGTCTTTGAATTAAGACATGGGCACATCAAATACTCAGTCAGGAACAGAAAATTTGCTGGCACATACGCATAGGTATTTGTAAGGTGGCCTTAGCTATTGCTGATACCAAACCAAAGAAAATTACTGGCCCCCAGGGAATTATTCCACAGTCTCTCATGGGAACCACATCACCTCATCATGAGGCTGTTATGCCTATTTCTGAGCTCCACCTTTATGAATAAACAGTATATGGCATTTTGTGCCTGTTTTCGCATTAACACCTTATCACTGAGATTTATTCGTGTGTTGTAAGAATGCAATCTAACCTTGTTTATAGTTCATAATATTGCTATATTTATAGATGCATACAAATTTAAATCATAATCTTCATCTGAAGTCTTTATTGTTATGAATATGTCCTTTATTGCTAGAATTCATTCTTGCGATAAAAATTATAATGTATAATGTTAATTAAGTGACTTCAGTACTCTGCCTCTATACTTTCTCTGAATTTGTGAAAATTATAAGGCCACAGACTCAATACTGATTTTATACCCAGTCAGTATAAATAAAATTAAAGGCAAATCTAGACAAATTGTAATAAGATAACTAAATTCAAGTGATAAAGAGGGAATTCATAAAACTCCCATTTTATAAAAATATCCATGTAAGCATGGGGGCCTACACTTGAAATTCCAGCATTCAAGAGGCTGAGGCAGGACTGTCACAAGTCTGGATTCAGGTGAGATCAGGTCTCGAAACAAAACAAAACAAAAAACAAAAACAAAAACAAAAACAAAACAAGAAAGAGGAAGTGAGTGAGTTGAGTCTGAGGATTTATACTGTTGGTAAATTTCAGAATATTCTAACATTTCCTCACATCTGTCTTACCTTGCATTCTCTCTTCCTTATTAGATAGCAATTGTACTTGACATGGCGATTTGAGTGAGAAATGTCTCCTATGGTCTCAGGTATTTGAACACCTGGTGCCCATCTGGTAGATTTGTTTGAAGCCCCTTTGTCCCCGCTATGCCCCAGCCTCTTGCTATGCTTGAAGAAGACACAGGGAACATTTGGGATTCACGGTTTCTGTTTTGTTTTGTTTTGTTTTTTTTCCCAAGGTCACAGCCCCAGAATTCCTTGTCATACTGATCTTCCCATGACTTTATTATTCCTTGCAACTCAAAGAGTAACTGGAGGGCTTAGCAAAGTTATTTTTTGTTTGTTGCCTGCACCCTATGACATGAATTAGATAGATCCTCCCCTGCGTAATAGAAATGGTAAAGAAATACAAACGGAAAAAGCAAAACAAAAGTACCAAATCCAAGCGAGTTCAACCAAATTCTCAGCTGCATGCCTCCATGCACAGCTCAGTCTTGCTTTTAAAAAAAAAAAAAAAAAAAAAACAACAAAAAAAACCTCTTAATTGTTTTAACTATTTCCCATTGATTTTGAAGTAAGAGCTATTATTTATCTTTTATTCATCATAAACAGATGTTCTCAGTGAGAAGATTCATCCCATCCATAAGAGCTTTTCTATCATGGGTAGAATCAGTTGGTGTTTTGACAACAGGGTGGCTTAAAAAATAGCAATACCCAGGCCCTATCTACATTAATACCATTTAAAAGGGCCTGTGGGTGATTTTCAAAAAGAAATACAAAATTGCCAGTAAGTTCATTAACGAAGCTCTTCAACGTCATTTTGTACAGGGAAATGCAAATCACAACTGCAGTGAGAAAGCATATCACCCAGTTGGAATGACTGCTATTAAAAATCTAAAATATATAAATTCTGGCAAAGATGTATTGGACAAAGGAAACTCTTCTCCAGCATTGATGGGACTTCATATTTATACAGTCACTTCAGAAAACAGTATGGAAGGCCCTCACAAAAGTCACCACACAAAGGAGGCATACGAACCTGCATGCTTATTTCTGTATTGTGGCATAATACAGCAGCATCAGCTTCGGCACTTCTCAATGTAAGAATGAATGGAGAAAAATATATCTACACACATGTAAGCATACATACATTATTCAATCATGGAAAACAATATACTGACATTTATGACTCAGTAGATAGAACTATTAATATTAAGCAAATAAGCCAGACTCAGAAGAAAGACAAATATTTCATGCTTTATCCAGAAACAAACAAACGAACAAGCACTACACCACCACTACCACCACCAACAAAACAAAGAAAATTTTCCATGACTAGGAAGTATAAATGGGACTGATAAGAGTTGGTAGGAGTGGAGGGTGGGGGTGGGGTGATAAAAAATATAAAGAGTTAGTAGACAAAATACACTTGTATGGAGATACCACAGGGAGCCACGTTAACTTGTACACTTGATATGCTAACCACTGTAACTAAGTTTTAAAAAGTAAAAGATCTAGTTATGAACTGAGGTATAGAAACCAAGGATATCAACCACATAGGACTGACTGGATATTTCATTTTTTGCACACAAGGCAGGGTCATTTAATGACTTATGTGATCTTTACTGCCTCTTCCAAGTTCGTGAGAAATTATGATAATGCTGTGATTCAAAAGTTCTCAGCCCACCACACCACTAGTAGTGTCCCAATTAGCAGGGACATTTTTGTTTGCCCACATCTCTACTTCCCTTTTATCTTTAGGTTACCTTCTGTTTTGAGTTGAATTTTATATTTAAAACACTATTTCAGAGTTAGGGAGATGGCTAAGCAGATAAACACACACACACACACTTTCTCTTTTCCTTTCTCCTTCTCTCTGTCTCTGTCTCTGTCTCTGTGTCTCTGTGAGTCTCTTTCTCCCATGTTTTAAAAAACATTACATTGTAGTCCAAATCCACAACACCTATTAATGAGGGTCCTTGAGGGAGTAATCAAATCATAGAGGTTTTGGGGATGGATCATTCATGAAGTCTTCATATGAGGAAGGAAATTGGACCAAGACCCAGGACCTAGACCATGTGTTCTGAGGCAGAGATGAGAATGCTGCAGGTGGGGAGCCAAGGGAAAGTGCACCAGAAATGAGAGGAGGAAAATGGTGATTCTACTCAAAGATGGGTGAAGCAGGGCTCTGCCTTCCTCTGAGGCGCTGCCTTCCTGCATGCTAAGGCTGTCACTGGGGGGGGGGGGGGTGTTAATTTGCTTGATCATCCTGGGAGACTGACACAACTCCATGCTTTGATTCTGTGGTAGATTGGGTTCTAAGATGCTTTTCAACACTCCCTAGCTTTAGGGGACAGACACATTCTCCAGTTATTCAGTTACCAAAACATTCCTCCCAAATACCCAAATGAACTGACATTAGATAGGATGATTCACTGAGGGAATCTGCCTTCAGATATGGGCTTATTGAAGGAAAACATTTCCACTCTGAGTGTGTGTGTGTGTGTGTGTGTGTGTGTGTGCATGTTTTATCAAATTATTTATTTAGTTTACCTCCCAATCTCAGCTTTCCCTCCATTCTCTTCTCTTAGTCCCTTCCTCCAACTACCCTTGCCTGTCCCACCCAACATTCATCCTCTTCTCAGAAAAGTGGAGGACTCCTGCGGATATCAACCAGTTTGGCACATCAAATTGCAGTAAGACTAGGAACATCTTCTATTGAGGCTAGCTAGATAAGGCAGCCCACTTAGGGGAAAGAGATCTAAAGGCAGACAATGTATTCAGAGACAGCCCCTCCTCTTGCTTTAGGAGTCCTACATGTAGATCCAGCTCTACAACTGTTACATATGTGCAGAGGGCCTAGATTTGTCCCATGCATGCTCTCTAGTTCAAAGTTCAGTCTCTATGAATCCCTAAGGGACTGCAGTAGTTGATTCTGTGGGTTTTCTTATGGTGTTCTTGAGCCCTCTGGCTCCTTCAATCCTTCATCCTCCTCTTCCACAGGATTCCCAAGCTCCACTCAATGTTTGGTTGTGAGTCTCTGCATCAGCTTCCATCAGTTGCTGGGTGAAACATCTCAGATAACAGTTATGCAAGGCTATGGTTTGAAAGTAGAGCAGAATATCACTAATAGTGTCAGGGGTGGGCTCATTCTAATGGTTTTGAGATGGGCCAGTCATTGGTTGGCTCTTTTCTCAATCTCTGCTCCATCTTTTACCCCTGTACATCTTGTAGGCAGGACACATTGTGGCTCTGAAGTTTTGCAGCTGGGTTAGTGTCTCTCTCCCTCCATTGGAAGTTGTGCCTGGTTATAGGAGATGGCTGGTTCAGACTCCATATTAGGGACTGTACTGGGTGGTTTTGTGTGTCAACTTGACACAGGCTGGAGTTATTATGGAGAAAGGAGCTTCAGTTGGGAAAATGCCTCCATGAGATCCAGCTGTAAGGTATTTTCTCAATTAGTCATCAAGGGGGAGGGCCCCTTGTGGGTGGTACCATCTCTGGGCTGGTAGTCTTGGGTTCTATAAGAAAGCAAGCTGAGCAAGTCAGTGGAAGCAAGCCAGTAAAGAACATCCCTCCATGGCCTCTGCATCAGCTCCTGTTTCCTGACCTGCTTGAGTTCCAGTCCTGACATCCTTTGGCGATGAACAGCAGTGTGGAAGTGTAAGCTGAATAAACCCTTTCTTCCCGAACTTGCTTCTTGGTCATGATGTTTTGTCCAGGAATAGAAACCCCTACTAAGACAGGGACATTGCTAAGACTCTTAACTAGTGTCACCCTCATAGATTCTTTGTACTTTTCATTGTTCTAGATTTCTAATTCATTCTAGAGATGCCCAACCCCCAATCCTGTTGGCTCTTCCAGTATTCTCTCCCTCCTTACATCCCCAACCTCACCCCTCCTTTTCCTGTATCTACTCTCTCAATCCATCCCCTATGTCTAATCTCTTTTCCTTTCTCAATGAGATTCTACCATTCCCCCCTTTGGCCCTCGTATTATTCAACTTCTTTGGGTCTGTGGATTATAGTATGGTTATCCTGTACTTTGTGGTTAGCATCCACTTATAAGTGAGTATATACCATGTTTGTCTTTCTGTGTCTGGGTTACTTCACTCAGGGTAATCTTTTCTCATTTCATTCATTTGTCTGCAAATTTCATGATGTCATTTCTTTTAATGGCTGAGTAATACTCCATTGTGTAAATGACCACATTTTCTTTATTTTCTTTATCAGTTCATCTGTTGTGAGACATCTAGGTTGTTTACAACTTTTACCCTTTACAAATAAAGCTGCTGTGAACATAGATGAGCAAGTTTCATTGTGTTATGGTAGAGCTACTTTTGGGTATAGACAACAGGAGTGTTCTAGCTAGAGCTATTCTCAATGTTCTGTGAAACTGTCAAATTGATTCCCAAAGTAGTTTTAAAATTTTGTACTCCCAGCAGTTTGTATGGAGAAGTATTCAGCTTTTTCCACATCCTCACCAGCATGAGATTTTCATCTTAACCATTCTCAAAAGATACTGGAAGAAAAACTCCAACCCAAGAAGGTTAACTACACCTTCTTGGTAGAAAGCAAAATAAATAAATAATTACAAATCAACAAAAACAAAAGAGGGGAAACACACACACACACACACACACACACACACACACACACACACACACACTACCACCACCACCATCAGAACAAGAGGAATTAATAATCATTGGTCTTACCCACAGCCAAACAGTGAGAGGATCCTGGAGACTCTTATGGAAGAAAATGAGGAAGTATTTGGGATCCCAAAGGGCATAAGAACTCTACAGGAAGACCAACAATTCAAATAACCTGGACCATTGGGACTCTCAGAGTCTAAACCACCAACCAAAGAACATACAAAGTCTGGACCTAGGCCTCCCTGCTCATGTGTTGCAGATGTGCAGCTTGACCTTCATATGGGTCCAGAACAACTGGAATGATGGCTGCAGCAAAAGCTGTTGCTTGTTTGAGGAATATGTTCTACTAGCTGGGCTGCCTTGTCTGGCCTTGCAGAAACTTGAAGTGCCAGAGTGGGAGGAATACCCAGGGTCATCCCACCTGCTCAGAGGAGAAGCAGAGGAGGGACAGGGGAAAGACTGTGTGAGGGGGTGACCAGAAGGGGGCAGTGAGAGAGTTTTAAAGTGAATAAATAAAAACAAAAATAAAATAAAATAAAAAAATTACAATTAAACTAAGTTGGCTGTAAAAAAAATGATCATTGGTCTTTAATATATTTTGACATTTATTGACTCAATTCTCCATTAAAAGGCACAGAGAATGTGAAACAAAAACAATGTGAAAACAAAAAGAATGTGAAAGCAGGACTCATCATTCTTCTTCATACAAAAATACACACCTTAAAGATTTATTTATTTATTATATGTAAGTACACACTGCTGTCTTCAGACACTCCAGAAGAGGGCGTCAGATCTTGTTACGGATGGTTGTGAGCCACCATGTGGTTGCTGGGATTTGAACGCCGGTCCTTCTGAAGAGCAGTCGGGTGCTCTTACCTACTGAGACATCTCACCAGCCCAAAAAAATACACACCTTAACATCAAGGATAGACATTACTTCAGAGTAAAGGACTGGAAAAAGATTTTTCTAAGCAAACAGACCCAAGAAGTAAGGTGGAATAGTTATTCTAATATCCAGCAAAATAGTTTTCTAACCAAAATTAATCAAAAGGCATGAAGAAAAATACTTCATAATAGCCAAAGGAAAAATACTTCATAATAGCCACCATCTTTACCAAGATGATGTCTCAATTCTGAACACCTCTGCTACAAATTCAAGGGCAACCACATTCATAAAACAAAACAAAACATTGCTAAGGATCAAATCACACATTGAACCCCACACATTAGTAATAGGAGACTTCAACACTCTACTCGCACCAATGGACAGGTTATCCAGACAGAAACTAAAAAGAGAAATAATAAAACTACCAGACTCTATTACCTGCATATTCTTAGTCTTTCTCTTTGGTGTTTTGCTCATCTATCGGAGTGGGTCTTTCCATTTGGACTACCACTTCTTCCAAGACTATTGAGATTTTTTTCGTTTTCTGTGACTTTTCCTAGAGGAATAAGGGCATGAAATTGAAATATAGGGACTGGTGAAATGTGCTGTTGATTGTCACTGGGTGATCCTGTGTTGCTTGTGTAGGAACAGAAAACTGCACACTAAGCACTAAGACAAACAGTTGGGATCAAAACTTTAGTCACCCTATGGAGTCTTTGAGCCTGCTTGGAGTGTGATAGCAAACTTCAGACCCACTGAAGTCTGTGTACTATCTGTACACAGTTAGTTAGAGGTACAGACCTGAAGTATCCACAGAAGTATAGGCCCTGGGCCCTGCCGTGATCACTAGAAGCCCATGCCCACACTGACCTTAGAGACCACTGGAGCTGAAATCCTAGTCTCTCCATGATAGGGATAGCCTGGAGCTATTGCAGAAATAGACAGGAAAACCAATATAATACAATAAAGAATACAGCAACAAACAACAAAGCCATGTTTTTGACAAAGGAACAAAAACATACATTGGAAAATATAGCATGTTTAAGAAGTGGAACTGTCAAAACTGGATATCCATCTACAGAAGAGTAAAATTATATTTTTATCTCCCATCTTACAGAAAAATCAACTCAAAATACATTAAAGATCTAAAATTAAAACATGAAATACCAAAACTGAGGAAAACATAGAGAATGCTTTTGAAGACAGCGTGGTAATAGAAGAACTTATACCAGTAGCTCAGCAGCTATCCCTAAGGATCGACAGATAAGACTATAAGAAATAAAACGTTTTGTACAGCAAATAAAATATCAGCAGAAAACACAGCCCATGGAATAGGAACAATCTTTGCCAGAAATACTTTAGACAAGGGAATGATAGACACAAGTTATAAAATTACAGAAATTACATATCAGAAAAGTCAAATGAAATAAAAAATAAAAATAAAAACAAATGGGCTAATGAATTTAATAGGTGATTTCAAAACCAAAAGGAGAGGAAGAAAGCAACAAAAGGGGTAATAAGAATTTTTTAAAATTGAAAATCTATTCTTTTTTTTATTTATACAATATATCATGATTGTAGCTTTTTCCTCCACTCTTTCCAGTTCCCCTCCAACTCTTTTCCAGATCTATTCCATTTTCTGTCTTCTCTCATTAAAAAAGAACAGGCTTCTAAAAGATAACAACCAAACATGACAAAATAAAATATAATAAGATGAAGCAAAAACTTAGATATCAGAATTGTAACAACAACCCAACAGGAGGAAGAATCCCATGAGCTAGCATAAGGGCCAGAGAGCCACCTGTTCTAAAAGTCAGGAGTTCCATAAATATACTATGCTAAAAGCTATAATATATGCACAGAGCATCTGGTATAGACCCCTGTAAACCCTGTGCTTGCTGCTCCAGTCTCTGTGAGCTCATATGCACTTAGCTTAGTTGAGTCAAATGGCCTTGCTCTCCTGATGTGGTCTAACACCCTCTGGTACTTATTCTCCACCTGCCTCATTTTCCACGGGAATCCTTGAGCTTGAGCTCTGAGGAAGGATTTGATGGCGACCTCCAGCTTAGACTCTCTCTCTGCATAAATGTCTGGCTGTGGGTCTTTGTATATGTTTCTGTACTGTGAGAAAATCTCTCTCTGATGATGATTGGACAAGGCATTAATCATGGGTATAGCAGAATATCATTAGAAAATACTTCATTGATTTTTCTTTTATAATTTTTCTTTATCCTTGTCTCTAAAACGGAAAACAAGAATATGAATAATGAGAAAGACTCAATATAGAATTGCGAGCTTGAAGAGAGGAGAAAAAAAAAAAAAAAAGGAAGAAAAGAGGTGGCTGCTGGGAGATGTGACACCAAGGAAAGAGGGGCCTTGACCCTAAAGGCATAAGTAAATAAACTTTTGGGTTCAAAGAAAGTGTTTCTAAGTTGACCTTCTTCCAGCTCCCCCAGATGAGAGCTGAGCATGGGCAACACTTTGAGCTGAGCTTTCTGAAACCCTAAGTAGAGTACCCAGTTGTGCTCTGCCAAGGAGACACATGGAGACACAAGGATACTATGGGCTAATAAACAAGTGAGAGCCATTGTAAGTCAGTATGTTTGCAGTACTTTGTCACATAGCAACTCCCAAAACAGCAAATGTAACTACTTTTTAGTCACACACACACACACACACACACACACACACACACACACATACACACACACCACATAAATATAAACTACCTTTTATTTAAACTACCTTTTATTTTTTATTTCTAGCCTCATAATTAATGTAAACACTAACCTTGGTATGAGCAAATGAGAAATAGTCACTCTCCCTTTTGTGGTTCTTGTTTCTTTTGTTTGCTTTTAATTTAATTTAACTTTTTAAAAACATATTCATCTTCCATCCCACTCACTGCCCCCTCCTGATTACTCTCTCCCACAATCCTTCCCCCACCCCCCTTCTCCTTCTTTTCTGAGCAGGTGAGACCCCCCCATGGATATCACTCCCCTACCCTGGCACTTCAAGTTTCTGTGAGGGTAGGCTCTTCCTCTCCCACTGAGGCCAGACAAGGCACACCAGCTAGCAGACTATATCCCACAAACAGGCAACAGTTTTTGGGATAGTCCTAGTTCCAGTAGTTCAGAACCCACATGAAGGTCTATAGAGCCCTAATTTTAAAACTTCCCCAAAACCTGTTCCCTAGATCATTAGGAATGTGGCTAGTAAAGAGCCTTTGTTCTCTTAGGGCAGCTGAAGGTCTTCTGTTCCTCCACCTGACAGCTAGCTAGGCAATTATCTCAGTTGCCCCAGCCAGGCACCCATCTTCCTATGTTTGAGACTGAAAGGAAAATTCAAAGGCTCAAGGCTGAACACTGTAAAAAGACAAAATCCAGACTGTGACGGAGCCTGCCCAGCCGCTAAGACTAACAAGGCCATACAGATAAAGGAGTGATGGTCGGGGCTATCAGGATCAGCTCATAAACTCTGCTAAGGAGGCATCTCACCCCGGTTCACTCAGGGTCACACACTGACCAGAGGTGCCCCAGACTAAGCCCCCGGCCTCTAGAATTCCCCCTGCTCAGGCTGGCACGTAAATCTTACTACTATGTCCGGACCATCTGGCAAGAAGGTATCTCCCCCGGCCCGTTCAGGGTCACATACCAGCCGCTCTGACTGACACACACGTACCATGGCCCATGAGTCACTTGCTTGTAGCTGTGCCAACTCTCACTCTCCCCGTTCCCCCCCAACCCTAACCCTACAAAAACCCCTTACTTCTGAGGGTCTGGGTCGACTTCCTCTGTCTCCTGCGTGAGATATGAGTCGGCCCGGGGCCTCGTTAAATAAAGTACCTCATGTGATTTACAGCAAGGTGTATAAGGTGTATTTCGAATTTCTGGGGACCCAAGAGAGTTCCGGACCAGAGGGAGTTCCCCCTCATCAGGGTCTTACAGGTCAAGCTGCGCATCTGCAACATATGAGTGGGGAAGCCTAGGTCTAGGTCTAGGTTGTGTATGTCCTTTGGTTGGTGGTTTAGACTCTGAAAGCCCCAAGGGTCCAGGTTAGTTGACTCTGTTGGTCTTCCTGTCAAGTTCCTATGCCCTTCAGAGCCTGCAATCCTTCCTCCTTTTCTTCTATGAGAGGCCCTGAACTTCATCGAGTATTTGGCTATGGATATCTATATCTGTCTGAGTCAGTGGCTGGTGGAGCCTCTCAGAGGACAACATGCTCCTGTCTGTAGGCATAGCAGAGTGTCATTAATGATGTTAGGGATTTGTGCTTGCCCATAGGATGGATCTCAAGTTGGGCCAGTTATTGGTTGGTCATTCCCTCGGTCTCTGCTCCATCCCTTCTACATACATTACTTGTAGACAGGATAGATTTTGGGTTGAAAGTTTTGTGAGTTGGTTGGTGTCTCTACTGCTCTACCAGGGTTCCTGCCTGGCTACAGGAGGTGGCCTCTTCAGGTTCCATATCCGCAATGCTGTGAGTCACAGCTAAGGTCACCCTCATTGATTCCTGGGTACCTCCTTTGTCTTAGGTCTTTGTATTATCCTGGAGACGCCCCCTCCTCCACCCCTGTCAGTTGCAGATTTCCATTACTTTTCATAGCCATCTATCCATCTCTCCTGTCCTTCCCCCCACCTGATTGTGAATTTCCCAGTCTTATATCCATCCCCCATCCCTCCCCATTCTCTCTCTCCATCTACCTTTTAATGACTATTTTATTCCCCCTACTAAGTGAGAGTCAAGCTTCCTCACTTGGGCATTTCTTCTTTAATTTTTTTCTTTTTGAGTCTGTGGAGTGTAACATGATACCTGTAGTTTATGGCTAATATACACTTATAAATGAGTACATACCATGCATGTCCTTTGGGGACTGATTAACCTCTCACTCAGGATGATATTCTCAAAATCCATTCACTTGCCTGTAAATTTCATGATTTCTTGTTTTTTAATAGCTGAATAGTATTCCATTGTGTAGACATACCACATTTTCTTTATCCATTCTTCAGCTGAGGGACATCTAGGTTGCTTCCAGTTTCTGGCTATTACCAATAAAGCTGCTATGAACACAGTTGAGTAAGTGTCTTTGTGAGATGTTGGAGCATCTTTTGGGGGATATGCCAAGGAAATGTATAGCTGGGTTTTGAGGTAGAACTATTCCCAGTTTTCTGAGAAACCACCAAGTTGATTTCTTATCCCTAAAATTTTGTTCTGAATCAAGTTTTTATTTGTCATCAAGTTGATATCATCATTCTTTACAATATGCTCCCTCTATTGTCCAGGAGAAATTTAGAATTAAATTCACTTGAAGTGTCTCTGCTGCTAGACTTCTTTTCGGTTCCAAAGAATCATTTATTCTTTAAGGAAGAAGCTAAGCATTCAAATACAACATTTTCTGTAGCAAGGAAGTTTCATCTGAGAACCACAGAGAGCATTCATCTGAGAATACATTTCTGTGCCTTTATGTAGTGATCTCAGAAACTCTGGTAGCTTGTATAACATGACTTACACTTTTACAAAACTAACTTCAGCCATCAAAAGGTTTATTAAAATTCAAAAATATGTAAAATTGGTAAAAAGAGTTTAATAAATTCACAGTGACCATTGTCCAGTTATAATAATTAACAGCAATGATTAATAGCTCAGAGCAGCCTCAATTTAATATTGACCCAAATCTTAGACTCATGTTACCTAATTTACAAATACTTTAGTGTGTTTGTCAAGATGGCAACGATTTAAAGAATCATAAGACTATTACCATGCTTGAAATAATTTTAATATCTTCAAATATATAATCATCTACTTTCCATAGAAAATATTTTCTTGATTAGATTTTGCTTATTTTAATTGGATTCTAGATACAATCCATACATAAATAATTAGAAGAACCACTATTTCAAAAACTTAAACTTAGTTGTCATGAAGTAGCTATATTATGCATGAGACATGGTGTGGTGTCTTAATACATGTATAAATTGTGTAATGATCAAATCAGATATTTAGCATACTTATCACTCTAAGTATATATTATATCCCCATGGTAAACACATTCAAACTCTTCTATTCAAACTCCTTTGACACATTCACTTGTCCTGCTAGTGTGAACAGACACATATAGTAAGCTATATTTAACTGTTGTCACCCTACTATGCGTTTGTCACCCTACTGTGCACCATAGAAGAATAATTAATTTTTCTTAAGTCATTGTATGCTGGTATCCACTAACTAACGTCCTCTTATGTCCCATCTCCCTCAGCCCATCACAGTTCTGTAAGAATAACACTTTTAGATTCCTTGATGGTTCCTGATTTTTCTTTTTGGCTATAATTTAATATACATTTTATGATTGAGAGAAAAAACCTATATTTATTCAGTATTGATTTTGTTCATTGAATCTTTGTGACTGCATTTGAAATACCCTTGTATTTACTAAATTTTCTGAATATTGGATAGGTGCAGGACCTTTGGCTAGGTGGTGTTGTATGTGTTTGATGAAAAATAATGCCAGATGCCATTTGTTTTTAAGATATAAACAACTACTGTAATTTCTCCAATTCATTAGAAAGTAGTAAATGATGGTATGCTATCATTCTTTTTCATATATTACCAAAATAGTTTCTTATATAAGAAACAAACTTCCCTTCAAACTATCTGATTTTATTGGAACACAGTTCATGTAGAGGCTGAATCTGGCAAGATATAAATGATTGTTCCTTTTATATAATGACATATCTGCTTTCAGAACACCAGCCCCTTTGTTTTCTCACACTGTGGCTGGCTAGGGTCACTGGGTCATTGTATTCACAACACTCTTTACAGTGAATGGGTGTTTTTCTTCCATGTGAACAACCAGTTCTCTAACTCTCTGGATACCTTCTAATTGATATAAATGCTGGCATTCAGTTTCAATGCAGACCTTGCCTGGTAAGGGCTAAATCGTTCAGGATGGCTCTGACTTCAGGCATCAATGCAAGTCATGGTACAAGTTATTTGTACTTCTAAACAACTGGCTAGGTCAAGAATTCTCAATATTTATGATTGATAATTTGGCAGGATGGCTCAAAAGTCTCAGATATTTTACTTGTAATAGCAATTATTAGCTTGTTATAAAGGGTTCAATACATATTTATAAAACACATGGTTAAATTAATTTTTTAATTAAAATGATTTGAAAAATAAGCATGTCTTTATGATTTTCAAAACTTCATGTTAGTGTTGTAATGTCTCCCTTTTTACTTCAAATTCTGTTAACTCAGATTTTCTCTCAGTTTCTTTTGGTAAATTTAGGCAAGAGTTTGTCAATAGCTTTTTATATTTTCAAAAATCCTGCTCTTTGTTTCAGCTTTTTTATTTGTGTTTGTTTCTATTACTTTAACTTCAGCCTGGTTCGGATGGTTGTTTCCTGTCTATTGTTTTGGGTTGTTTAGTTTGTATAAGATCTGAAGGAATATCACTGATTTACTAATGTGTGATCTCTCAAGTTTTGATGTATAAACTTTCACTTTGAATTTCACTTTGTGGTATAAACTTCCCTGCTTTCATTTTCTCTTATACACAATATTTTGTATGTTGTGTTTTTATTTTGGCTTAAATCTAGGAATTTTTTTTCTTAAATTCTCCCTTGATCCAATCATAACTCAGTAGTGTGTTGTTTGATTTCCATGAGTTGTGTACTTTCTGGAGTTTCTGTTGCTGTCGATACCCAGCTTTTACCCACAATGATTAGATAGAATGCATGATCTTGTTTCTATTCTGATATATTTGCTGGGACTCACTTTGTGTCTTGATATAATCAATTATGGAGCAAGTTTCATGGACTACTAAACAGAATGTGTATTTTTTAGCATTTGAGCAGAATGTTTTATAGATGTATGTTAGGTCCATTTGATTTTTTGATATCATTAATGTGATTAATTATATCATTTAACCCCATTGTTTTTCTTTTTAGTTGTCTGGTGGATCTATTGATGATAATGAGATACTGAAAGCACTGTGTTAGAGTTAATCTAAGGTATTACATCTATGAGTATGTCCTTAATGAAATTGAGCACACACACACACACACACACACACACACACACACACACACACACTTACTCACTCATGTGCTTAGAATTGCAGTACCCTCTTAATGTATTGTTTCTTTAATGAGTCTGACCTCTTTGGACTAGTTTGTCTGTTATTACAATAGCTATACCTGCTGTGTCTTAATACTGTTTGCTTTTAATATCCCCTCTTATCCTTTTATCTTGAAATAGAGTCTAACTATCAAGGTGACATGTCTCTCAGAGACAGCAAAAAGTCTGATCCTGTTTTCTGACACTATCTGCCAATTTATGTCTCTTTTTGATTGGGGAACTGGTAGTGTTAATATTAAGAGTTATGATTCAAATGTGTATAATAATTTTGCTGATTGTGCTGTGTTTTCTAGACAGCTCAGAGAATGAAAAATTCTTTGCCAGCTATACATTTGGCAGAGAAGGTTAGTATCTAGGATATATAAAAAGCAAAGCAAAACAAAACGAAAACAGGAACAGAAACCTAAACACCAACAAAACAAACACCCCAATTAAAACTTTGCTATAAATGGAAACAGAACACTCTCCAAAGTAATAAAAAGGGCTCATAAATATTTCCAAAAGCATCCAACATGCTTAGACACGTGGGAATCAGATTAAAGGTACTTAAGTTTCCATCATGTAGCAGAATTTTCCCCGAATTAATTAATTGGATAATGAAGACAACAAGCCAATCACTAGGAGAAGAAGAGTGGGCCTTCCCGGTCTGAGGGAGGAAGAGGGAACACAGGAGAAACGAACGCCCTTTTTTCGGTAAGGCAGAGCGATAAGAGACACCTTGTAGGCTGGGAGCTGTTAGATCTGGTGGCAGAATCCACCAGAATCTGCCATAGGAAGACTTCTAAAATAGAATAGTTAATGTGTTTAGGATGATATATTCCATGCCCAGCGGTTGTGTTGATTCTAAACTAAGATAGTCTGGTGTTTTCTATTTTGTGGCTACATAACTGAACTCCAGGGGAAAGATAACCACAGGAGAGAATGGGTTGGAGAGCGTGCACCCTCAGCTAGCCTCAGAAATTTAGGAGTATGGAGCAATTTGGGAAGAGCTAGCTGTGGGGACTTAGAGTGATTTTAGAGCTCTGGAGAGGGAACAGCCAGCAGTGGCAGGAGAGGCGTTGGCAGGGGGAAAATGCGCTCTCAGTCTCCAGCTATGTACCGGCCTGGGAACAGGCCAAGACCGTTGGCTGGTGCCAAGCTAACCAGTAACATGGAATGTTCTTTAATAATGTCATGCCGCTCCAGAGAGAATGGCCTCCATCAGGAATACAAATGGCAAGATTTGATTATATGAATGTGTGTTGGGGTGGGGGTGGGGAAGAACACGCCACTTGCATGCTATTAGTGAGCATGCAAAATAATACAGGCGCTCTGGAAACCAGAGTGGAGGTTTCTCAAACAACTCAAGACAGGTCTAACATACGACCCAGCTATATGCTCTTACGTATTACTACAGAGATAACTTCAGAGCCATGCCCACTGCCTCTCTACTGGAACGCAAATGGAATCAACCTATATGGAAAAAGTGATTTAAAATGGTATATACACACAACGGTATGCTCAACTGTAAGTAAAGTTAAAATTTGCAGGCAAACGATTGGAACTGGAAAAATTATACTGAGTGTGTTCATCATAGCCCCAAAGAGGTGTTATCTCCCATAGATGGGTTCTGGTATCAAATCTTTGGTTTTTGTTTTATGTATTGTTTAACTTGAAGTGTGTGTGAAAGTTAGGAAACTAAAAATGGATTATAATGGTGGAGATGCATTTGCAAGGGGACAAGTAGAACGTAAGAGAAATGAGTAGGGAAGGGAATCCTTAGTGCAGAGCAGCAGAATTTAGACAGCCAAGTGAAGCAATGGAGATGGAAAATGAAGGGACCCAACAGCAGACCCTTCAGGATAGCCCTTCCAGGAAAGATGTGCTACAATGGCAAGGGTATTTGTGGGGTAACCAGCTACTTTTAAAGTTGTATCTAAGACCCTCTTCTCAAGGCGGAATTCATGACTGGTTCTGCAAACATGGTCAAGTCATAGCCCCAAAGGTAGAGCCAACTAGCATTTTCTAAATTAACCCAAAATTTTAAATTGTCAAAGTGCCTTCTAGATGTTTCTGTTCATCTCCGTTTGTTCTGCTTTAACCTTGGCCAAAGAAGCTTCATTTTTCAGTGTACCCACTGTACAGTGGTTACTGTACAGATTCATTAACTGTCCACAGTGCAGAGAATAAATGGCTGTGAGGTGAGGGCTCAGTCATGGAGGAGATATCTGTATGACTCTCCTCTCAGGGCTCAGCGAACACTGCAGAAGAAGGAGAAGATGGAGAGGAGAGGAGAGGAGAGGAGAGGAGAGGAG
>NC_034599.1:18945822-18953068 GCF_900095145.1 Mus pahari
GAGGAGAGGAGAGGAGAGGAGAGGAGAGGAGAGGAGAGGAGCTGACCTGTGGCTATTGTTAGGTCACAAAGCAGGCCCCAGATCGGTAGTGCTGCTGACAATGTCCTAAAATAATGACCTTGGCCCAATCCAGGCTGGATTCTTACTGGATAAACAGACACCTAAACTTAGCATTCCTGAGAACCCTAACTGTTGTAGGTTTCTGTTTGTCAGGAAAGACACTACTTCCTTTGCTACCACTAACGGTCATCTAGCATGGGCAAAACGCATCTAGCTCATGATTATCCTAAAGAGCTTAATTCTACCTCCACCCCCCACTGACTGTTACAAAATTCACTTCCTTTTGCACCAGAATGCTTCTGTGTATTCTAATGAGACAGACTGGCAGCTTATTCCCCAATGAACAGGGCTTTTTGCTTGTTTGTTTGTTTTGTTTTGTTATTTTAACCTACGGCTTGGTTTGCTTGGGTGGGTTCACTGTGCTCTCTTACAAAGGAACATACATCAGCTCTGCTTCTCTCCATAAGACCCACGGAAGGTCAAGGCAGTTAAAAATTGCTACATGAAGGGGCTCCCGAGGTTTCACTCCTACTCAAGGAGACATGCAGTTGATGGCTACTGATAGAGGAAGAGTCACTTTTCTTTGGGTTGGAGGGGGAGCTAGATGTATGTTTTCCTGTACCACAATGGATGTTCCGGAGGGGTTTGAAAGGGGTGAGATATGATATGAAGCCTGGCATCTCTAGATTTCAAACAAAAGGTTGAGTGGCTGGAGAGGAGGCTCAGTGGCTCCCGTAGGACGTGAGTTTGGTTCCCAGGATCCATGGTGGATGACCACAGCTACCTATAACTTTAGGTCCAGGGCATCCAGGGAGTTAGTTCCATTATGCTGGAAGTATGACAGACCACAGTTAGAAAACCAAAAATGGACACTAGTGACTTTAGCCTGAAGTATAGGGTAGTCATGGAATTATGAGAAATGGCTGTGCTTTTCAGGAACCTGGCCTGCCCATTGGATAGGAGGTTGTGAAGAACACCTCTGTGAAGCACCACAATGGTACAGTTAGAACTCCTAGTAACAGTGGTTCTAATAAACTTCTTCCTGATTCCATACGAATGTGAAGCACCACAACGGTACAGTTAAAACTCCTAGTAACAGTGGTTCTAATAACTTCTTCCTAATTCCATACAAGTTCCTTCAGCAAAGTCTAGCCTGGGAAGGCGTTTGTGACTAATTTGTGTTCTTTGCAATCACCATGTTGCAGCCCCAACTCTTCTCACACCTAGTAATGGGACAGTGTTTGGAGATCAGGCCTTAAAAGAGGGTAATTAAGGTTAACAAGTTTATTGCATGGGCCCTGGTCCACTAAGACTGGTGTTATTACTATTTTTTTAAAAGTAAAATATGAAAGGAAAATAAAATACTAAAAAGAGCCAAGGATGTGTGTGTATAGAATGTTCGTGAAGAACAGCAAGCAGATGCCACCTACAGGCTCAGGAGACAGACAAGAGAGGTCCACAGTACCCTGACCTTGGCCTTGTACTCTTTAGAACTGTGAGAAAATGAGTTTCTATTGTACAGGCTACACAGTCTGTAGTAATTTTTGTGCAGGCCCAGAAAATCAACACAGAGACACCTGGGTGTGTCTGTGTAGAAGAGAGGGTGACCATGCTACTAACTGTGATGTGTATTTTGGGGTCCTGCTGTGGTTCAGCATCCTCTGCTTCCTCCCTCTCAGGGTGTCCAGATACTGTTGCATACTAGGCTGGAAGGATGAAGCAGAGCTCAGAAAGGGTGGGGTTCTGCAGGATCCTGGCCAACTGGAAGTAAGTGTGTGTGTGGCCTGTTCTCCTAGCATAAAGCTCTGTGAGTGGCTCATGTGTATAGAGAGGCATTCAGGAATCACAGGTACTTGCTGGGCAGGTTTTTACTGGGGAGAAGTGGAAGTTTGTAGGTCTGCCAAGGACTACACAACCCTTCCCAGATAGAGGATGTGGGGAGTCAGGATCTTCAGAAAATGTCAGAGCAGGGGAAGCCCTGCTGGTAAAGGGCTTCATTTTGTGCCAAGCTTGGAGGAGCTATCTACTCATAGTGGACTTCAATCTTAATTAGCTGGTTTTCTCCACAACTAACATGACCGCAGATGACAGAAAAACTCATTTGTACTTAGATTTCCCCCAAATTGACCACAAAGTCTATGTGTGTATGCGTGTGTGCATGTGTGTGTGTGTGTGTGTGTGTGTGTGTGTGCACGTGTGAGAGTGCACACACGTGCTGGGATCTGTATGTATGTCAATTTTGATTTGATAATAAAATAGCTATGGCAAGGGACCTTTATAAATTTTAATTAGCTCAGTTTTGGGGTCAGAAAGCCGTTAGACTCTGAAGGTGAGGGGTTGTAACAGTGGATGGCATCATGACTGGGATGTATATGGAAGTGAGAGTTCACACAATACAGAATGCTAGAATACAAACCAGAAGTCATGTTCAATCTTGTAACAAATACTTTTTTTAAATGCAATTTTCATGAAAGCTTAAGATCTAAAGATGACCTTGTTCTCCACAAAGAGCCATGTCCAAAATGACCTAAGGCCTTTCCCTAGGTTCTTCTCTTAAAGTTCCCACCATCTATCATGATACTGTTCTGGGGACCAAGTCTGCAATACAGGTACTTTGGGGTGACAAATAACAGACAAAACCTAGTTTGGCTTCAATTACTCCTATATCCCTCACTAAAGAGTCCACATTCTCATCTTAGTTCAGCAGCAAACAGCTCTAAAATAACTAATTAAATACAGAAATTAATAATAACATTATTATTATTGGTAGAAAACTTGAATTCTTTCTTTGTTAACTTCTTTCAGTGTAGAGAAATTTTAAAGAGAAAAATATGTGCTTGTCTAAAAATTAAACTCTTTCCATTCTAGAATATAAAAGAAAAAGGGACCAACTCTATCTTTAAGAATTACTCTGGGGGCTTTAGAGTTGGCTCGGTGATTAGGAATTTGTACTGCTCACATGATCCACATTCAGTTCTCAGCATGCGTGTTGGGTGAATTACAACTGCTTATTACCCCAGCTCTATGGGATCCAACCCTCTTCTGCTCTCCAAATGCACCTACACTCATGTGCATATGCTCAGCCAAAATAATAAATAGCAAATAAAATTTTAAGAAATTGTTTGAATTTCAAGTCTGATGCTTAAATAACGGATTCCTAAGAATCCACTTTCTGGTTGCCATAGCATCGGTGTGTGTGTTAGTTTCCAGTCAAATCTTGCATGCTAATGCCAACCAAGGAAATTTACATAAAACATGCTCTGATTTTACTTGCAGCCTTTAGAAGCCAGTTGCATATTCTAGTATATATTCCAAGAACATGGATGAAGCATTCCTAACATTCTGTGTTCTAACAACAGTTTGCTCAGAATTTACAATCCTGTCTAGATGAGAATCCCTTGCACTTCTGAGCTTCTCTTCAAAGATTGTCTTTCCTCGGTTGCCCTGAGCTCTCAGTTCCAGGCATAATAGTGGTCCCTTGGCTTCTCTTTGCCAGCCCTGACTCTGTGCTGAGTCTTTACTAAGTTCATGGAAAGGCTTCAGAATGAGTCTGGTGGGGTCTATGTGTTATTATGCTGAGAAACACTATGCTTATGCTTAGGACTTATAGCAGATCTTACATTAGCATCATAGGTGTTTACATTTCTGGAATGGATGTGTATGTAGAACTCTGAGCACACGTCCTTAGAATGCCATTCTCATTTTTATCACCGTCTTCATTTGCATCCTGCTGATGTGATAAAAAGCAATGACCAAAAACAACTTGGGAAGTAAAGTGTTATTTCATCTTACACTGCTAGGTAATAATAGTCCATCACCGAGGGAACTCAGCAGACACTCCAGTAGGGCAGGGACCTGGAGGCAGGAGTTAAAGCAGAAATCATGGAAGAATGCTGACTGCTGACTTGGTCCCTGTGGCTTGTCTTCCTATACACACCAGGGCTACTTGCTCAGGTGTGCTACTATCTGAAGTGCTCCTCCAACGGCAGTAATCAATTAAGACAGTGTTCCACAGGATTGCCTACAAGACCATCTTATGGAGCACTTTCTTACTCAGGATTCCCCTTTCTCCAGATGTGTCTAGGTTTGTGTCAAGTTGACAACAGTCACGTGGAACCATCATCTGAAGAGTGTGGATCTTTCTCAGTGCCTTCAACGAACTGCTTTGTTGCTCTTTTCTGCATTCTATTTCTATGATTTTACCATAAAACATCATGGATTTTACATTTTCAACTTTTGGAATGGATCACACATTTTGACTTAATAGACAATTTTTTAAATTTTTTTAAGAAAACAATTACTTCACAGTTCCATGCGACAATTATACAATCTTTAAAATATTCAATGTTAATTCATTTAACACAATTCAATTATATTATGCAAATTTTCTGTGTCCTTTTTTTGATTTTGTTTTCATTGATTAGTCAGATAAAAGCTAAAATTATATTGTGTAGATTTTCTCATTTTGTTATTTTCAAATAATCTTGTGTTAAAGTTTTGTTTTCATATAATTTGAAGTTCTGTTTTTGCCTAAATAAGGGTTTATACTTTCATACTGTTCCATATCTTAATTATGAATTATGCTCTTTCATTAAAAGGAAGTGATATTTATTCAGATTAATAACTTTTGCTTTATAAATTGGTCAAAGTTTACTTTTATACTTCCTCTTTTCGTTTTTTATCAGATAAATCATATTATTATTTTATTTCAAGCATTAAACTATTCTTTTGCACTTACTACAGTAGACGTTGGAAAGCTTGAGAATCTAGGAGTCATCAGGTTCATGAGGCTGAATGTCTCAGCTGGTCTTCTGTATGCTTCAAAATCTTCAAGAAGCAGGCTGTAACAGTAGTTAAGGGAATTGTAGCTTGCTGCTTTTTCTACCCTGCTTTCAGCTCTGGGCTGACTTCACTACCAGCCTCCAACCAGATTTCCTTGGATCCACAGATCAACAACAACAACAACAACAACAACAAAAACAACACACACACACACACACACACACACACACACACACACACCAGCTAATCTTATGCACTCACTGATAAGTGGATATTAGTCCAGTTACCTAGAATGCCCAAGATACAATTTGCAAAACACAAGAAAACCAAGAAAAAGGAAGACCAACTTGTGGATACTTCATCCTTCCTTAGAATAGAGAACAAAATACCCATGAAAGGAGTTACAGAGACAAACATTGGAGCTAAGACAAAAGGGTGGACTATCCAGAGACTACCCCACCCAGAGATCCATCCCATCATCAGCCACCAAACCCAGACACTATTGCACATGCCAATAAGATTTTGCTGAAGGGACCCTGATATAGCAGTCTCTTGTGAGGCTATGCCAGTGCCTGTCAGACACAGAAGTGGATGCTCACAGTCAGCTATTGGAGGGAACACAGGGCCCCCAATGGAGGAGCTAGAGAAAGTACCCAAGGAGCTGAAGGGGGAACAACAATATGAACTAACCAGTACCCGCAGAGCTCGTGTCTCTAGCTGCATATGTAGCAGAAGACGGCCTAGTCGGCCATCATTGGGAAGAGGCCCCTTGGTCTTGCAAACTTTATATGCCCCAGTACAGGGGAAGGCCAGGGCCAAGTAGTGGGAGTGGGTGGGTAGGGGAGCAGGGTGGGGGAAGGGTATAGGGAATTTTGGGATAGCATTTGAAATGTAAATAAAGAAAATATCTAATATAAAATAAAATGCCTTTCCTCACTCAATGACTGGGTACTCCTAAGCCTCCCCTGCCACCCCAGGCATGATCAGATAGAGTGGCCATTGGTCACTCCAACTGAAACCTCACATGGCTGGTTGGCTTTATCCTGCTGCTTCTGCCTCCTTCTTCCCCTGTTCTCCTGATTCTCCTGATTGTCCCACCTCATCCTTAGTCATTTGTCACTTGTATCTACCAAGAACCAATTGTGGATCAGGACCTTAGTATCAGAACCACCCTCTAACTTGCCACTGAGATCTTGGGAAATCAGGCAAGAAGCAAAAGCTTCCTTCCTCCAGGCACTTTAAACAGGCTGCCATCAGAAGGGAAGGCCAAGAGTTAAGGTGCGTTTTCCCATGTCAAACAATTCATTCAAGAAAAATGCCTCACATGCGTGACCAGGTTCTTGGGATTTGGTGAATTCCAGATATACCCAAGTTGACAACCAAGAATAAACATTATATCAGATGAACTAAGAAATTCTTGACTGAAAAGTTGGTGATACACTGATAACATGTCTTGCAAGAGTTAGCTTCCCAGAAGCCCGTGATAGGATCAATATGCCAATGTCCATCAGTATTTATACTTTGAGACTATTTGGGGCAAAGCATGGACCTGCACATGGAATCCTGCACCCCAAAAGTTCCCTTTTCTGCTCTCTCTAGTCTCGAACCCCATGTTCCTACACACAGTCTGCACTCCTTAGAGAGACTGCTGCCCTTTACCTTTCTGATTAAGGGCACCTGTTTCTGTGGAGTACGTTTTAATTTTTTTTTCCCACTCGCTTATCAGTCCCAATCAAGTGGTCATCTGTACATTTAAAATTTAAAAGACAAACAAGAATTTATAGTGGATACCAAGGGAACTTGGGGTCTGTTGGGTTTATAAATGCTAGTTTTAAAATAATTTTTAAAATCCTCTGGAGCAGAGATCCTTGACCAGGGCCAACCAGACAATGGCTGGAAATATTCTTTTCAAAATCTGAAAGTGAGGGTGCTAATGGCATTTCATACTAAGCTTGTTACCACTCTGTAGTATACAGTCTGTCTCCAGAATAAAGAACTATCTGCCTCTGAATGACGAAACGCAGAGGCTGAGCTCTGATGATTTTAAAGCTCCCATATGTGAGATGTTCTGTTGATATCTAAACAGCTTGCTAGTGTCCGGATGAAAGCAACATTCAAATCTGTATCATATTCTACGGTGGCATCTTATTTCCTTTTTTAGAAGTACCACTCCCTGGATGTGTGAGGCGCCCTCACAGAGGGTACTCTTTGTAATTAAGAGTTGGCAGAAATATCTTTTTTTTCACAGCAGATCTGAGTCTATTTCATCTTTTCCGTTGAATCCAATAAAAAAAAAAAAAAAAAAAAAAAAAAAAAAAAAAACATGGAAGAATTCAAAAACAAAGGTGAATCTGAATAGTCAGTCAGGTGATCCGGAAATACTTGTATTTCTGAAAAATATTAG
>NC_034599.1:18953097-18971106 GCF_900095145.1 Mus pahari
AAAAAAAAAAAAAAAAAAAAAAAAAAAAAAAAAAAAAACTTGGTAGAATTCTAAAACTTAGGTGAATCTGAATAGTCAGTCAGGTGATCCGGAAATACTTGTATTTCTGAAAAATATTAGGCTCAGAATTTAAAAGAATTTGGAAGAAGCCCTAACCCACTTATCACTGACTTATGGCTGTCTACACTAATTGCTTAGACAATTCCTGGTAGGTGAAGCATAGAGCCCTCAGACTCAGGTTGTAACGCTGATACTGTAAATGCAAAGATGTAAAAGGAGTTGTAAATGTGACTATGGTTTCCCTAAGAAAACAGTTGAGCCTATGTTCCTAAATCAATCAGGAAAGAGTCTGTCAAGCAGGACAATGTGAATTTCGTAGAAAATGTGATTCAGAAAGAGTGACAGGAACCCAAGAAGTGATTTTTGACATGACAAATGCTGTGACTAAATCTTATATCCTGGAGTCACTGCCTTCAAGGAAGGAGGAGCCAGGCTACTGTCAGGACCCAAGTTCCAGATCAGGATTAGCTTTGTGGGGAAAACTGAGAAGGAAGCATCACATTTCCTCAAGATGCCTGGGTCAACTCTTACTGTTAATGAAGCCCACGGGGGAGAGGAGCAATCAAGTTTTCCGGGAAGGGATCAGTTAAGAGGATTTCCAGAGTGTTGCTTGCTACTCTTGTGACAGGAGAAGGGAGAGAAAGCATCTTTTTCTTGGCTTAGCGTTTTGGGTTTGGATATAAATAAAAAAAATCCACAAAAATCAAGAAAAAATAGAACTGCTGTTCCTAAAATTGTACTATTAATTTTATGTCAGTATGTGGTAGGATATATTGTGGCTCTGATCGTGCACTGGGAGTAGGTCTAGTTAGGCTGTTAGGACTTACATCCTTTTCTGCAACACAGATATCTGCAGGGTTTATTCCCCAGTGATTGGAAGTACCAACCCGATAGCAGTTTCTGCTCCTCTCATACTACCTAAGTGACCACCCCCTCATTTCTGTTAGGTCTAAAGTTGCCCCACCCCCATAAACGACAGTGCTGGCTAAACAGAAGGACATGGCCAGATAAACAGAAGGATTGTTATTGGATAAACAGAGACCTAATTGTGGGTTACTGTTTACAAGGACACCTCCTTTAAAGCAAGAACAATATCCAACCAAAAGACAAGAACCTCCAACAGGGGCAACTAGCTCCCAGTCAACTGAAACAGTGTGTATCAGCTCTAAGACCCCTCCCTGCTGCCTTTTATGCAATCTGCTTGCTTTTCCTCCATTTTGCTCTTCTCTCTCCCCAAGGAGATTGCCTTGGCAGTTTTATCCCCAATAATGCTTTCTTTCCACCCATGGAGCTATCAAGTGTGGTGGCTTCACTGTGCCCTTGATTACAATATCTACGCAGACTTCCCTGATTCAGTAACTAATGCTAGCATATTTGCAGCTTCTCAATCCATAGTTCTGGAGGGGATTCTCAGTCCTTATTTTTTTCTGCACTCTGTGAGTCAGTCCCATTCCAGAGTATATAGATTATATCTCCTAAAATAATTTCAACTGTAAACACATGAAATTCAGGCATAGGCCACTATAGTGTAATATCTTGAAAGCCACAGCAGATAATTCTTTATCCTTCCTACCGTAATCTCTGTACAGCAGCTGGGCAGACTTTTTGTTTGTTTATTCTAAATACTGGTCAAATTATACTACATCCCTCTTTATAGATTTTTCAAATGATATGTTATTTGCTATGTTGATGATATTCTTGAATTTAAGTACCAATATTAGTTGGTCCTAGGACAATGCTATGATGTTATTTTTATTGATTCTATTTTTTATAAATGAAGCTATTGACATTCAACAATGTTAGATGAGTTTCCCAAAGTCACAAAGTTAAGGAACACCTACACCATGACTTGGGCTACTTACTTTTAACCGTGCCCTAGCTGTTCCTTTTCTTTACATTTTGGAAGAGGAAAGTCTTGCTGCCTTTTACTTTTGTTTTTTTTGTTTTTTGTTTTTTAATTCCTTATGTGATTTTTACCATGACTTTCTCCTCCAAGGTCAGCGAGAATTTTTCTTCTCAGTTTTTAATAACTTTGCATAGGAACTGGTTGCCATGGTGGAATCTTTAGCTGTTCTGCATTATTATTCAAGAAAATTGCAGTAGGAACAAGGAAAATAATCATGGCATTTCTGAGCTCAGCCTCTGTACTTTGTTTCATACAATGAACCATAATTGTAATTTTTCTCAAACAAATGGGATTTAACACGGAATATCAGCTTGATAGTGAAAAAGTATGATGTGAAATACTTTAGATGGTTTTTGTCATAAATTTGGGAACATAATTTTCATGAAAATTTAGTTTGGAATGCTTTTTGTGCACTTCCTATTTGTTTTAATTAGATGCAGTGAGGTTGGCATGCACATGGGAAAGGGAGGCTGTGGAGAAAAAAAAAAGGTGTAACAGATAATGCAATCAATCCTTAGAATGATGAGGTAACCATAGAGACTGTTATGGAGGAAATGAGGAGTTAGAACATCTCATTCCAATCAAATCTGAAAACACCATTGACAGTAAGAGGTGATGTCTTCGGAAAACAAGAACTACATTGAACATGTTTACTTTATTGAATTAAGAGAACTTTTAGAAACCTCATTATGTATGATTCTTATGCATAAATAGAAAGGAAACTAGAAACAAAGTAAGCCTTGCCTGGCAGCACTCTAATCTCAGCTACTTGAGAGTCGGAGACAGGAATGTCACACCAGGGACACCCTTTGATAGCAGAGTGCATGTCTAGCAAGCATTGTTGGAAATGAATAATCTCAGTATTACATAAAGAAACACAAGATCAAAATGAAAATAATTCATCAAGGTGATTTCTCTTTGTAGAAATAAAAGGTGCACTGGAACCTAATCGGGGCTAAGGAACACTTTTGCCAAAATGGTGCATGGCTTCTATTTCTGGCATTGTTGATGAGGGAGGTTCATTCTCTCAGTTAAAAACTGAACTTCACAGTTTGATTGATTAGCTAATTGATGCAAAGGGATTAGAAAAGGCTCCCTGTCCATGGTATGGTAAGGGATGAAGAGGGGCTAGTTTAGACCATGGAATAGAAGGCTTCCCCTAAGACTGTCTGTCACTCTCTTCAATAGATTTATACATTTACTTTGTTTCATATGTAGAAAATAATATAACGCAATTTAAATGTTGATTTCAGCAAAAGAGACCTTGCTCCTGATATAGGAGTGGAAATTCCAGCCCAATCTAAGACGCTCCGCTCACCTGGATTGAATGTCAGTTTCAGAGATCACGTGCCACTAGCATTGGTCTGAAAATGACCCGCTCATGCATTTAACTAGCAGAATAGAACATAATAAATTTGCAGTCTTTAAATCAAGCACATATGCTACTCTTCATAGGTGCCAACATCGTTGTATCTGGCCTTACACTCACTTTTTGTGATCAGTGTCTAAGTTAATTTATACCTGTGACCCTTAGCACACGGACTGTCAGTTCTTGGCAGTTCTTTTCAAGACATTTCAGATATAGATTTATGTTCAGAGTGTCACTGTTGATTCAATTAGGAACCCCATGCACTATACCCATATGACTGACAGCTCACACCACACTGGAGAGAGAACCAAACAATTAGCCCCTTATGGGTCTCTTGTCTTCATCATATTTTATTTCTCTGGGCAGAAGTGATGCTGTCTGTTTCTTAAGAGCCCTTTTGTCTTTGCTTGCTATGTAAAGTGAGTTACATAGGAAGAACCAAGTTGTGCATTTGTCATTTATGTGGTTTTGATCTTATAGACTGGGGACTGTGGAGTTTGGAAGAACAAATGAAAATCTAAGCAGGAGGCTTGACAAAAGTGCAGAAACGGCTTAGACCCTTGAGTCTCAGGTGTACTATCAATCTCTAAGGCACTGGTTCTCAGCCCACGTGCCGTGACTCCTTTGGGGGTTATAGCGAAGATATCCTACACATCAGATATTTAGATTACTTTTACATCATGATTCGCAGCAGTAACAAAATTATCATCATGAAGCAGCAGCAAAGTATTTGAGGAACTGTATTAAAGGCTCCCAGCTTTGGGGAGGTCGAGGACCATTGATCTAAGATCTTGTCTGTACTGCCTTTGAATTCCTTTTTGAAGTCAGTTCACTTCCTGCTTGCTGCTTTCATAGTTTTTTTTGTTTTTTTTGTTTTTGTTTTTGTTTTTTTTTGCAGGGGTGGGTGGGTGGGTGGGTGGGGAAGGGAGGATTGGACAGCCTGGCCTTTGTGTACTTCCTGCACCTCACACTGAAAAACATGGTGACACATGTAAGCATGGAAGGCATGGACTTGAAGCACAAATCAGGTACTGTTCTTAAGAGCACACTAAGGACAGAAGACAGGCCTGATGCTCTCCTCTTCTGCTGGTTTTCCTTCACATCTAGTATGGGACATGGTGAATTGAAGACATGAATCTGGGGAAGAAGAGAATAGGCTTACGAGCTTTAGGGCAAAAGACGGGGGGTGGGGGGAGGAAGGAAAATCAGGGACTTAGGGGAAGAGATTTGTATTACTGGCTGAGACCAGTGGTGTTGAGTCATGGAGTAGCCCCAAGACTCTAAATCAAATTCTCTTCCCCAGGAAAACAGTGAAGGAGCTTGACCCAACTTACACATGCTAGATTTTCTGGATGAACTAAAAACTATGACATAAACTCGAGGTAAAGGTCTGATTTGTACTTTCTGGGTCCCACCATGTGCTTGACTGACTATGACTGTATGGGGCCGAGATTCCCTACGTGTCTCTCACAGTATCACGAACTGTCACCAAGTCCCATCATAAGGCCGGAACTGCACTGTTCGCTTATTGCTGGAGCACAGGTGGGTTGGGGTAGGTAATTTAATTGGCAGGGAAGTTTATCTGTTTAAGTCTACTTCCTTTGATAAAACCCCAGTCTTTTCTAATACTCACTAAGGGAGTGTTAGAAGTGAGGGCTATGGTGAAGACATGGGGAATCTTCCAGACTAAGAGCTCCTGATGTCCAGGATATGTGCTGCAGACCTTAGTGGGTAAGCATATCAGAGGAAAATGAATCTCAGAGACTTGAAAAGCCATTTATAGGAATAAATGACCTGAAGAAGGAAGGTTCTCAAATATTGTCTACCTCTGAAAGTTTACAACTCTCAGATGTAGAAACACACCCTGAACAGCCACATCCTGCCCCAGCACTTCTGGGCATTTTCTCCAATAACTCTTTACTGAGAAACTTATCTTAGATTTACATCTTTGGTTTGTATGGTTCTTACAATTTTCAAAGATCTTAAAAGTTTCAGCCAGTGTGTCAGCCAGTGTGTCAGCCAGTGCCTTCATTTACCCAGAGTAGATCCCAGCAGCTTTCAGGATGATGAAATTTCCCCACTCTTAAAAACAGCTCCAAATTCTGTTCTGTGACCCCTTTCCGTGTTCTACTGTCAAAAGGTTGTTCTGTACATTTATGTTGAATGACACTTTCCAAGTCCTAGGAGAGATAATGAGACATGGTCCATGTTCAAACTTTCTGAGTTCTATGTCCTTGAATACTCTCGTGGATATGTGCATTTTCCATACAGAAATATCTGATATGACAACTAATCATACCTTTGGTCATTTACTTTTCCTTATATTTACTATAAATTACTTGAGAACCTAATAAAGTTTTTATAGTATTTGAGTATTTAGTGCCTCTAGGCACTGAGCTAAGCATCAAAAATGCAAAGATGGGCTATGGATAACTCATTGCCCCAAGGTATATGCAGTCTTAGGGGAAAAAGTTTAAGTTTGGGCTGGTGAGGTGACTCAGTTGGTAAAGTCACTACCACCAGACCTGATGACTGCTCCCCACAAGCTGTCCTCTGACCTCCACAATAGCACCACATGGACATGCCTGTACACATACACGCAGGGACACAAACTAATTAAAAATGCAATACTTTTACAAATGAGTCACAATAGTACATGATTCAGTTGACCATACAGTGGCAACAGAGGAAGAAGTCAGAGGAGAAACAGCCATTAGAGGTGACAGGGACACAATAGGACTGCTGATGATCAGGGTCTCATTAAAATAGAAGCAGGAGCAGGCAAGATGGAGTAGGTTTTCTTACTCAGACTCAAATATCTTATAGGTAGAGCTTGCATCCTTAGATCTCAGTGGGATATTATGATTCATACAGTTCTTGGAGACAAGCAAGAACTTCAAATGTAGGTCCCATATGCTGGTAGGAGCTCATGAAGAGTCTTGCCTTTGGTCTTGTGATTTTGTTCTGTGGCTCCGCTCTCCTTACAAGTATGGACCTAGTTGTGAATGAGCACCTCCCCTCTCAAGAATGTCCAGTGCTCTGGAAATGTGCCTTCTTGGTGGAGGTAGAGAGGCCCTGTGTTATGGGGAGAGAAATGCCTCTAAATTGTCCATTTATTAAAGAAGAAAATATTGTGTTTTCTGGTAGAGTACTGGTTCTCAACCGGTGGCTCATGACCCCTTTGTCAAAGCTCTATTCCCCCAAAATATTTACAGTATGATAATTTATAACTGTAGCAAAATTACAGTTATGAAGTAGCAACAAAAATACTTTTAAGGTTGGAAACACCACATGAGGAACTGTACTACAGGGTTGTGTAGCATTAAGAAGGGGTAGAACCACTGTGCTCGAGCAACATGTGACATGTATCCAGAAACATTTCTAGGAGGAAACATGGTGATGAATGTTGATTCTGCTACCTTTCCTAAGTCGTTATGCCAGTGATTGTTCTCTGTATGTAAACACCTGTGTATGCATGCATGTATGCTCATGTACACATGTGTTATCTCCACAATACTGACTATGAAGTTGAACATAAAAGCCACCTAAATCCAGCTTCTTATTTATGCAGAGATATTGATGAGAGGTGGATCTCCTTAGTAGAGCTACTATCCATATACTGATAATCTTTTAGCTTTTTAGCTTTACCCTACACCAAAGAGATTTCCTAGCGAGGATAATAAGTCCAACTGTGGTAATAAACAAATCATACAACACAAAACTTCTCAGTGCAAAACGACAGGAGAAAGCTATTTCTCACTCATATTGGGTTCAAAAATAAGTGCTTGTAATATGCACCTGGCAACCAGCAACCAGGCTTTATTCTTGTTGCTTCAAACGTCACAGTGCTGCGTTTGAGAATCTGTCAAACAGGCGGAAGTGTCATGCTTGAAGGCAACTTATATTATGCCTGCTCGCATTTCATAGGCATTTCAGAGAACCAATTATGTGTGTATGGCTGACTGAAAAACAGGCTGTAAGAAAATGCAAAAGAAAAAAAAAAATCCACCTAAGGCCGGCAAGCTGAGAATGCTTTATCTGAAATACCTGGGTCCAGGAATATTTTGTATTCCAGATTTTGTAATATTTGCACATGCATGAAATACAGTGTTGATGAAACTCAAGTCTGAGCATGGAATTTATTCATTTTCATGTGTGCTATATAATAAAGCATGGAGAGATTTTATGCAATTTTGTGCACCTATGTTCTGACCGTGACCCCCATCCCATAAGCTTAAGGTAGAATTTTGCATTTTATATCATGTTGTTATCCAAAATGCTTTGCATTTTGTAGCATTTTGGATTTATATATATATATATATATATATATATATATATATATATATATATATATATATGCATGCTCAATCGGAGGTAATTATGAATAAATGTGCTATAGATAAACAAATACATCTGTTTAATAAATACATGAAAATACTGAATTCATAAGTAAGTAAATGTGAATTGCAGTTACAAATTCATTCTTTCATCCCTTGAACTTATAAATGTCTGGTTAAAAGATGAGACATCCTTCTCTTAACTGCATTGGAAAAAGCAATATATTTTGTAGAATCATTCTTTTGAGGAGAATATATTCGATGCACACCCTTTTAAAAGTGACGCTCTCTTGTTTTAAGCTTGGGCACCAGAGATGGATAATTTTAGAAAATGAATGTGTTGGAATGAGCTGAAACTGCTCAAAATCTAGAGTTTTATTAGAAAGCAGATCGGAGGCACGAGAAGCTAACTTGTAGAAAATGGGCTAAGCAGACACTGTAAGGAAGCCCTCAGGATACTGTCAGTCTGTCAGTCTGAGCTGTCACCCCAAACACTGACAGCTGAACTTCAGTAACACCACTACCATGAATCATTCTCATGTATTCCAGTTTCTTTCCATGGGCTGTGCTGTTCAGATTAATCTCCTCTCTAACTACAGAGTAGATACAGAAAGGAAACAATCGGTTTCTTTCCCTTGCTGTGTATGGAGTGGTGAAATGTCTTTTTCTAGTGCTGGTGATAGCTTGCAAGGCCTCATAGATACTGGGCAAAAAAAAGAGCTCTACCTATCCAGCTATCTCCTGTGAAATAATGTGAAATTCTATCACTTAACAAAGCTCGGTGCCTTTTACTGACCCAAGCCAAGCACTCTTCAGTGTTCTCCACAATGAAATAATACGATCATGGGACAATCTTCCAAAGACAACATTGCATGCCACATGGCTCCAGAAGGATATAAAGTGCCCCCTCGGGTGAAACTCACATCCATATCTGTACTCTCCAGGCTGTGCTCACATCTCTACTCTCTCTGTACTGTGATAGTAAACAAGCATAAACTAAATGATAAAGTTCATCATTAGAACGGAGCTTAGGAGAAACCAATTGAATTTAGACTACATACATACATATATATACACACATACATACATGCATACATACAAAAGCATGAGTGTGTGTGTGTGTGTGTGTGTGTGTGTGTGTGTGTGTGTGTGTGTGTATAAAACCATAAGGGGGTATTTCAGGTAAGTTATAGCTTTAGATGAATGTTCATGAGACTCTGACTGCCTCAAATTTGTACCATCTCACTTCTCTACATTTGATGTTCTCTAGGCTTCCAGCACCTACATCAGCTGATTGTTTTACTTTAGCTAGGAATATACCCAAATCTTCTTTTTAAAGAGATATATGCTCTCAAATACCGAGCATTTCCATATCTCTAACACTGCAGTGATTTCTCTAATAGCATTTGCTATTAGATTGAATAATGTGAGTACTTCACCTGCGTTTTACCCATATTATTCTACACACCCATAACAAGCAAACCCAATCCTCTATTTTCTTGGTAATCATAGTCAGTTATTGCAATTAACCCTTTAACCTTTTCATGTTACTTTGCTTAATACGATGAAGAATCCCTATTTGCCACTTATTCAGTCAACAGAAATACTGCTGACTTTCCTCATAGAAGCATCACCTCCAATGTTATTTTATTCCCGTAAGAGAGTAATATAATTATTCACTTGTAAGTTAGTGGAATGGTAAAATCCCTCATGAATAAATTGTATACATATCTACAGAGGAGATGTAACTCTGAGGTACAATATACTCATGTCCCTATCAGGTAAAACTACACTGGTCTTCATTACTATTTAGTGGGAAGCAATTACATGATTGGACAGTTTATTGATTGCATACCACATAGCAGGCTATACTCATTGCTTTAATTCCCAGTTGTGATTGTTTTTTCTGTAAGATCATCTTTATTGTTGATGAATACAACTTCTTCACATTCCAATTACAAATTTGGGATGAGAAGAGCTACCAGTCTTGCAAGTTTTGAGACTGAAGGTGGCAGAAAGCTAACTAATATTTACAGAGGTACAGTATTATTTCTGATATGTCTCTCTGACATGAAAGGCAGTGCTGGGGAACCTAACTAGTCTTATTACCTGCATAATAGCTTCATGCATGGACTTGATTGAATGTGAGGATTTTGCTTGCTTTTAAAATAGTCTCCCTACTTCCACATACATGGATCTAGTAGGAGAGACTCTAAGGCTAGAAGGTAAATTGTTGGTACTTGGCAAGCATAGGCAGGCACAAGTATATAAGGTGGGGGAAGGTAGATTATTGCAGTATCCTTTTTTTTTTTTTTAAAGTATAAAGGTTCTATTCCATTTAAAGAGTTCCATCACATGTTGAAGAGGCTTTCTCCAGTTGATATTTTTGACATACTTATGAAAAAAAGGTGGGCATATGTAGGGTTGTGGGTACTCTCTGCCAGAGGGCACGGAAGCTCAGGGAGGCGGGACACTGGAGTCGACTGCTCCTACCCAGACTGTTGCCCGGGTGGGTGTTGGCCCATAGGGACGCCCCGGTACACGGTTCCGGGGGTTATAAAGCACAGTCTGGTGCACGGGACAGCTGGAGCTGGTTAGCAGGTCCCTGGGCCTGTGATGAGGCCAGGACCATCTGGTTCTTAAGCTTCTGGATATCCAAGCACTGCTGGAAGCCGTGGAAGAGCTGAGAACTGGAGTGGGGGCCCTCGGGCTGGTTCTAGGCTGGGGCTGTGCGTGGGGGGTAGGGGGAGAATGGGGAGCTCAGGCTGGCCTCATGGAAGAGTCTTTGGCTTGAAAACAAGCTGGCTTGAGCTTGGGCTTGGTGGCAGCTGTGACTGGTAGCATAGAGAGATCATCTATTGGAGGATAGACAGGTTTTATAGGTGAAGGTCTTCTCCATGGCTCCCCATATCGGATCCCCATGAAAAGAGGCAGTTGATGGTTTTAAGGCATTTATTGTCATGGCGGAAAGTGGATGAGTAAAACCATTCCCCAGTTCTCAGGGTGGACCTGAGATTAAATACCTTTTGCAGGGAGGAATGTCTGTGAAGGAAAGCTTATTGGCTATGCCTTTAGATACCTCATTAAAACGGAGATCTGTCTTGAGCCTACATGACCACAGGTCAAGTCCTCTACAACTGGAGAGGCTTGGGAGCACTGCTCTTACATGACTGATGGTCACACATCTATGGGGTCTGCAGCTAGTGACAGGGAGCTGGTGCCCGGGAACAGGCAGAGCACATATAATCCCTGCAGGATCTCTGGGGCTTTGAGCCTTAGCTCAACCGGGGAACCACGGCTACCTTTCACGATCCCACAGACATAGCTATGTGTATATATCAGTCCTTTATTTCTTTATATACTGTGAGGTTTAGTTGTATCCCCCAGTAGCATGGCTTCTTATTACTATGGCTCTGAAGTATAATTTGAAATCAGGCGTTGTGATAGCAGTGTCCTTTCTGCTCATGGCTGCTTTGCATATTTGAGGTCATTTGCATTACATAGATAAATTTTAGGGTTTTTTTTTTTAAGCTTTGTAAAGTATGTCATTGAAACTTTGATGAGGACTGCATTGCATTTGCACAGCACTTTTGTGAATACAGTATCATTTTTTTTTTTTTTTTCTAATGCACGAGCATGGACTCCTTATCCTTGTCTGGAGTCATGTTCAATATCTTTTAAGTGTTTTATTGTATGTATTTTAGTGGTTTTTTAATCTTCTTGGTTATGTTTATTTCTAGATAACTTTGAAGCTATTGGGAATGGGATATTTGTCCTTAGTTATTCCTTAACAAGTTTGTTATTATAATGTAAAAATCTTCTAACTTTAAAAAAAGATTTTATTTATTTACATTCCAGCTGTTGCTCCCTCTGCCTCCCAACAGTTCCTCATCCTAGTCCCCTTCTCCTTTGCCTTCAAGAGATGCTTTCCCTTTCCCCCACTGGGCATCCCTCTTCCCTGGGACCTTAAGTCTCTCAAATAATCTACACATCTTCTTCCACCGAGGCCAGACCAGGCAGTTCTGCGATATATTTGTGCCTGGGGCCTTGAACCAGCCCGTGTATGCTGCCTGGTTAGTGGCTCAATGTCTGGGACCTCCTAGGGGTCTGGGTTAGAGACTGCTGATCTTCCTATGTGGTCACCCTCCCAGTCAGCTTCTTCAATCCTTCCCTTAGTTCCAACCATAGACTTCAGTCCTGTGGCTGGGTGTATCATCATATGTCTCAGTCAGCTGCTGGTAGGGCCTCTCAGAGGGTAACCATGCTAGGCTCCTGTCTGTAAGCACATTATAGCATCAGTAACAGTGTCAGGCCCTGGTGACCTCCATGAGATAAATCCCAATTTGGACTGGTCACTGGACCTCTTTTTCTTCAGTCTCTGCTCCATTTTTTGTCCCCATAGTTCTTTTAAACAGCAACAACTGTGGGTCAGAAATTTTGACTCTGGGTTAGTAACCCCATCCCGCCACTTGAGGCCCTTTCTAGCTACTGGAGCTGGACTTTTCAAGTTCCCTCTCCCCACTCTTGGCATTGTGGCTAAGTTCATTCCCATTGAATCCTGAGAGTCTCCTACCTCCCAGGTCTCTAGGACTTTCCGAGGGGAATCCCTGCCCCCATTCATTCTCTCAGCCCTCTGGGCTTCTTTTTTCTCCCTCCCATACCTGGTCCTGTTCTCCTTTCCCTCTCCTCCCCCCTTTCCCCATCCAAGTCCCTAGTTCCCTCTGACACCTGTGATTATTTTATTCCCCCTTCTAAGGGATTGAAGCATTATCCTCACTTGGGACTTCTTTTTAAACTTCTTACAGTCTGTGGGTTTTATCCCGAGTAATTTATACTTTTAGGCTAATATCCAATTATCAGTGAGTACATATTATGCAAGTCCTTTTGGGTTGGGGTTACCTTACTCAGGATCATATTTTCTAGTTCCATCCATTTGCCAGCAAAATTCATGATGTCCTCATTTTTAATAGCTCAATAGCATTCCATTGTGTAAATGAACCACATTTTCTGTATCCATTCTTCGGTTTAGAGACATCTGGGTGTTTCCAGCTTTTTGCTATTACAAATAAGGCTGCAATGAACAGAGTGGAGCATGTGTCCTTATTACATGTTGGAGCTACTGATTTTTAAATTTTTTTCTGCAACATTGGTGATAGAATTATCAGGTGAGAGAGTTTTTCTGGTAGTGTTCATAAGGTCTTTTACGTGTGAAACCATGCCACCTACAGTTTGGGATAATTTCACTTCTTTCCTGTTTGTATCTCCTATGTTTCTTTCTCTTATCTTGCTTCCCTAAGATGTCAAACACCATAATGAATGAGCAAGGAGAACAGAGGTCATGTGTCAGGCAAGATTTTAAGGTAAACACGTGTTTGTCATAGAAAGCTTATGTTATGTTAAGATACATTCCTTCTAGTTTTTTGTTTCTCCATTGCTTTACTATTATGGTCTGTTGAATGATGTCAAATGCCTTTCCTCCACCTATTGAGAGGATCTTATGATTTCAGTCTTTAAGGGTTTTTTTTTTTTTTATGTGTTGTATTGGGTTTACTGACTTGATGCATAAATCTTGCACACAAACAATTAAATCAGCTTATCCACATAGATCATCTCAGTGTGTTTGAATTTAGTTTACAGATATTTTCTTTGAGAATTTTTAACTCGATTTTCATCTTGGAAACTAATGTACATCTTATTTTTTAAATTTTGTATGCATGGCTTTATCTGATTTGGAGGTTGGAGGTTGCTATCTCCATATAATGAAATTTGGTAGCATTTCTTCCATTTCTAAATTTGAGAACCATTTGACAAGTATTGGAGTTAAATCTTCCATAAAGATTTGGTAGAATTCAGCAGTCAATCCAGCTGCTCCTGTTTTTTCCTCTGAGGAATTTGTCAATGCATACTCTTGCATAAATTTTATTTCTTCCTCATTTAACTTTGATAGATTATATGTGGTTAGGAACTTACCATTTTTTTCTAAGTTTTATAGTTTTGGGGAATATAGGTTTGAGATGTACATATCCTTGATGCTTTTCTTGACTTTATTGAGGTCTATTGGAACAACTCCATTTTCCTCTATGATTTTATTAATTCATGTCCTCTTATTTGGTTAGTTTGACTAATGGGTATGCAAATTTTCATCTCAAAGTTCCAGCTCGTGTGCTTTATTTTATATGTTGTTTGTTTGTTATATCTAGTTATGTTTGATCATTTGTTTGCTTGTCATCGACTTAGGCTTCTTCCTGTCCCAGAAACTTGTGCAAAATTAGATCCTTTATTTGAAATTCTAGAATTATTTTTCTTGAGAGGAGCTATAACTCTCTGCAGATATCATCGTGTCATCTTAGCACTATCTAGGCTGTACTCCAGAGGTGGAACCAGTTGTGCTGTCATTTTATTCAAGTGAAAGAATCTCTTCATTTCCTTCCTTATTTCTTCAGTCATCTGCTATTCATAATGCACTGTTCAGATTCCAGACAGTGTAGTTTGTGGGAGGTTTTCTCTTGTTCTTATTTGATATCTCTCTCTCTCTCTCTCTCTCTCTCTCTCTCTCTCTCTCTCTCTCTCTCTTCCACCTACCCTTCCCAGTTCCTTCCCACCTTTTCTTCTTCACAATACGTTACCTTGCTGTGTCTCATTAGAAAAGATAACAACCAAACATGACAGAATAAAATAGAATATGAAGAAGAAAATTTCATATTGAAGTTGAACCTATGGACCCAACTGGAGGAAAATAGTCCCAAGAGCAGGCACAAGAATCATGCACACTCATATTCACACTCAGGAGTCCCATACAAATACTAAGCTAATAGCTATAATATATACACAGAGGACCTGGTGCAGGCCCTGTTGATGCCTCTTCAGTCTCTGTGAGCTCATATGCACTTTGCTTGGTTGATTCAGACAGCCTGGTTCTCCTGGTATGCTCTATTTCCTCTGACTCTTACAATCTTTCTACCCCCTCTTCCACAGGATCCCCAGAGATCTGAGGAAGGGATTTGTTGGAGATCTCCAGTTTAGATTCTTTCTCTGCACAATGTCAGGATGTGGATCTTCGCATCTATTCCTATCTGCTGCGGGAAACCACCTCTGATGATGATTGCACAAGATATACTCATATGTCTATGAATATAATGAAACATTTTGATTTTTTAGGGCAGTAGTATTTGGTTTTACTCTAGGCCTCTGTGTTGTCTAGTCTCTGATTCTTGGTTAACCATGCATTGTTTAGTGTGGGTTCATTCTCATGGGGTAAGCCTTAGGTCAAATCAGACATTGGTTGGCTATTCCCACAAGTTCAATGTCACTATTGTTCTAGCATATTTATAGACAGGACATACTGGAGGTTGAAGATTTTGTGGCTAGACTGGTGTCTACATTTCTCTTTTGGCAGCCTGTAGAGTGATTTCCTGTACCAAGAGACTAAAACACAGGGGTAAAAGCTTCATGTAGGCATCAGCTTGACCTCTTCAAGTTCAATGAGTTATGTGAGTGTTGTATTTCAGCCATGGGGCCTGCTCTCAGATATCGGAGAGCAGCCCTTTGTCTAAGCAACGGCCCATGTACTTTGGGGATTTCCATGGGATCCTCTTGGCCCAGAACTAAATTTATTGCATCTAAGTAATACCACTGGAAACCTTGCCTGACTGTAAAAAGGACCAGTTGATATGCCACATACTCCAATCCTAGGAATTCTCATTAGAATCACCTTCATAGATTTCAGGAAGTCTCCACTACACTAGGATTCCACACCATCCCCAAATGCTCATCCAATTTCAGCCATCTCTCCACACACACTCCCTCCATTCCATCTTTCTTCTATCTTGACATTCCCCAGGCCCTTCCTACTCCTTTCTTTACTGGCTTGACTCCCAATCTGCCCATAAAGTCTGTTCAATTTCTTCCTGCAATGGAGAACCTTGAATCCCTCCTAGACCCTAACCTCTCTGGATCTACTGAAACACCCATCTGAATGTGAGACTGGGGCACTGAACTCTCCCATTATTGTCGCTGGCTGTTTTCCTTTATATGTATGTGATTTTATTATTGTTTCAGGTTTATTTATTTTGAAGATGATTCTTCTGCGTGGTCTTGCCTTTTTGATGATGCATTTCACTGTGCCTTTTATGTAGTATTTTGTGTTTCATCTCAACTTTTGCCTTTGCTCATTCAGAGAGATTCCAATTTGTTGTTTTGTCTTCCTGGAATTTGAGCCTCATATTCCTAATTGTGTAGATAAAAATAATCTTCAATTGATGTATGAAATTGATTTCCTTCCTCTTTATATAAACACCACTAGAAAAGATAAATACTTCTCATTGTTATCTATAAAATTAGCATTCATTAAAATTTTAGAAGTTCATTATGGAGCACTTCACTTGTAAGGAAACAATGAAACAATTTTATGGTGAAAGCATGTACACTGATTACTTAGGTTTATCATTAATATTTATTGTGTTTCATTACATGCTTATATCCTCAAGCTTTTTTTCTTTGATTCAAAGTGCATTTCAGACCTGGCATACTTTAAACAATCCAGCCTCCATATCAGTGAACAATATTAAATATTTGTTAATGGTCCTTTAAGGTAAAATTTATACATCATAAAATGCACAAAACTTGATTGCAATATTAATTAGTGAATTTTGACAAATATGTGTTCTTTACATAGCCTAGTTCATCATTCAGTTACAGAAAATAAGTTATTCCTGCAAATGGTTTATTTGTTTGAATCTGATTTTGTGATGATTTCCAAGGGCATGTTGAGTTCTAGCTTTAGTTATGAAGTGGGCATAGTGATAAGAGGAGTTAGTTGACATCAGCAAGCAAAGGAGCTTCAGATTTGTGATTAATAACTCCCCCTTTCCCCAAGTAATCAAATATCCTCCCATTCTTACCTGATCAATACCCTGATTAATCACAAGCAGATTGACAGAGGTTGTGTATCCAAATGTTGTTCTAATTCTGCTATGTACAAAATGTAACAGACTCAAATGGATTTTAGCCATGCAATCTCATAGATAAACATGGATGACAGTGTTTTTTTTTCTAACAAGATGAAGACATGGTTGAATTTCAGTCAATGCCTTGCACCTAGAAATTCAGAAGTATTACATATGGTTGTCACACTTGCATAGTATGTACTCCACATTCTTTCTGTAGGTTTATATGCTTGTGCATGTCAACAGTTTTCCAATTTTGCTGAAATAACTTCACACATCCCAAGCTACATCTCCCATAGTTTAACTTGACAGCCTACATTTTTTAACATAAATTTTAAAGGTGCACAAAATTTCATAATTTCTAGCATTTTGTGAATAGTGATATTTACCAGTACAATTATTATGATACTGTTTTTATAAACTCAGAAATAAAAAACATCATAGTATTTGATATTTTTACTATTTACTTAAGAAAATTAAAAGTGGCTAGAGAAAGAGCTCAGCACTTAGGAGAACCAGCTGCTCTTCCAGAGGGCTTGGGCTCAAATCCCAACACCCACGGCAGCTCACACCTGTCCTCTGGAACTCCAATTCCAGGGGATCTGACATCCTCTTCTAGCTCTTGTTTGGGCACTGAATGAAAGTGATACATAGACATAAAGGCTAGTAAAATACCCAAATTAATAAAATAATTTAAAATTATTTAAGTCAGGTGTATTGGAACATGCCTTTAATTCCAGAACTCAGGAGGCAGAGGCCTCTGAGGCCTCTGAGTGGAGTCCAGCCTGGTCTACAGAGTGAGTTCCAAGACACCTAGAGCTATATAGACAAATATTTTCTGAATTAAAAAATAAATTAATATATGACACATAAATACATAAATAAAATGTTAATGGAAATTTCATCTAGTTTCCCCCCTCAGATTTTTATAATTGAGGTGTCTATAATTTAGCATGACATATTTCATGTGCTTCAAAATTAGTTAATTGATCACTTTGTCATAGCTTTCTACAGTAACCACAAAAGTGCTATTTAAACTGTTTTAAGCTCTCCTGTAAAGGGTCATAAACCATTAAAAATATTCTTCCAAATATGTTATTAATTATAACAATTTATAATATTCTCTTAGTGAAATCAGTATAAATCTTTTGCCATTTTGAAAAAAACAATATTTATTTCTTGGCTGTGGGAATATGAATATTATTTTCTGGGTTTTTTATTTCACAATTTTTTTATTATTATTATTTTCTTTATTTACATTTCAAATGCTATCCCAAAAGTTCCCTATACCCCACCCCCACCCCTGCTCCCCTACCCACCCACACACACTACTTGGCCCAGGCCATCCCTTGTGCTGGGTCATATAAAGTTTGCAAGACCAAGGGGCCTCTC
>NC_034599.1:18973237-18984329 GCF_900095145.1 Mus pahari
AAGACTTTTATCATGAAGGGGTGTTGGATTTTGTCAAATGCTTTCTCAGTATCCAATGAGATGATCATGTGGTTTTTGTCTTTGAGTTTGTTTATGTAGTGGATTACATTGATGGATTTCCTTATATTAAACCATCCCTGCATCCCTGGGATGAAGCCTACTTGGTCGTGATGAATGATCATGTGGGAATATGAATATTATTTTCTGTTTTTTTCTGCATTCACATTAGTTGTCTCAGTGAACACCTGCTTTTTTACAAGCAGAAAAATTTTCATGAGTAACATGAAACCACCAAGACAGGATATTGGTTCAAAGGTGACAGGAAGAATTTTACTAATGTACGAACATCCAAGACACGTTGGATTTGAAATGAAAAAATTAAAACACCTTTAATAAATTTTAAAAATAACATGTTACAATGAAGTGGCAATGAAGAGAGTCTCACAATTATTGGTTCCGAAAGTGAAGGTGCCTTTTGTGCAACAAAATTCTCTTACATATCACCACTCCTCTCAATATGCACAACATAATATTTATCTTAGGCAAATCAGGAGTGCTAACCAGGGAAGGTAAACAAACTGCTTCTGTAAACCATGCAAGTGCTTAAAACAGGAAAGAATCTGTTATCTAAACAGAACACTACAGAGGGAATGAACATTAACTTCATGTTCTTTATGTTTTCACATGTGAATTAAAAAAAAAAAACTTAACAAAAAAATTATAAAAATATTTAACCTTAACATCCTCTCATTTTTGTATTAATAGTAGTTTGTTATTGTTGTTGTTTGTGGGATTGTCCTTTTAACTCTATTTATTTGTTTGTTTCGTGTGTGTGTGTGTGTGTGTGTGTGTGTGTGTGTATGCATACAGAGCTTGTGTGTGTGTATGCATACAGAACTGCGGGTGGTTTCAGTTGCCACTGATCAAGTGTGATCTGAAAAATTAAATAAAAAATATAAAAATAACTAATTCAGAAGTTATGAATAATGTGCTTTTAAAAAATAGTCTAATAAAACCCTGAATTATATGTTCTACCCCACCTGGGACAAGAATCATTCTCTTGTCTGTTACATCCATAAAACATAAGATACCTGCCTGTTAGTCACGTGGCAGAGATCTCAATGAGCACCCGACTCTTATGGCATCACAGTACCTAGTAACCTAACATTTTGTCAGTGTGTCTGTCTCTCCCCACATTTCATCATGTAAGCTGTGTCATCTTATCACCAAAAGAAGGGTGCATATGGGAAATTCAGAATATGAGATATAGCCATGTCCTCATGCTTTAATTACCATGTTTATTATACTTTTATTTTGTTATTAGTTATTGATAATCTTGTTCTCTGCCTACTTTATTAAACACGTTTCATTATGATACATCTACATCTATTTAAGTAAAGAGTATTATGTAGGATTTGATACTATTCACCACTTCAAGAATCCATTGTGATCTTGGAACATAGTCTTCAGTCTAAATGGGGGTTAATGCAACATCATTTAAATTTAAATATATACCATTATCTATATGTAAATATGTTTATACTGTAAGGATATTGTTTCAATTTTTGTCTAGATATTATTTCTACCTTTTAATTGTAGGAAAATGTAGGTTTACATTCTTTTAAAACCCACTTTTAATAAGAGTTAATAAGAGTTAATAAGAGTTCTTGGTGGTTCCTCGGAAAATTGGGCATAGTACTACCTGAGGACCCAACTATACCACTCCTGGGCATATACCCAGAACATTATTCAACATGTAATAAGTACACATGCCCCACTATGTTCATAGAAGCCCTATTTATAATAGCTAGAAGCTGAAAAGAACCCAGATGTCCTTCAACAGAGGAATGGATGCAGAAAATGTGGTACATTTACATAATGGAGTACTACTCAGCTATTAAAAATGATGAATTCATAAAGTTCTTAGGCAAATGTATGTAAGTAGAAAATATCATCCTGAGTGAGATAACCCAATCACAAATGAACACACATGGCATGCACTCACTGATAAGTGGATATTAGCCCAGAAGTTCGGAATACCCAAGATACAATTCACAGACCTCGTGAAGCTCAAGAAGGAAGACCACAGTGTGGATGCTTTGGTCTTTCTTAGAAGGGATGACAAAATACCCATGGAAGGAGCTACAGAGACAAAGTGTGGAGTAGAAACTGAGGGAAAGACCATCCAGAGACTGTCCTACCTGGGGATCCATCGCATATAGAGTTACCAAACCCAGACACTATTGTTGACGCCAAAAAGTGCTTGCTGACAGGGGCTAATATAGCTGTCTCCTGAGAGGTTCTGCCAGTGTCTGACAAATATAGAAGTGGTTGCTCACAGCTATTCACTGGACTGAGCACAGGGTCCCCAGTGGAGGAGCTAGAGAAAGTACCCAAGGACCTTAAGGGGCTTACTGCCCCATAGGAGGAACAAGAATATGTACCAATTGGTACCCCCAGAGCTTCCAGGGACTAAAACACCAACCAAAGAGTATACATGGAGGGACTAAAGGTTCTAGTGGCATATTTGGCAGAGGATTGCCTTGTGGGACATCATTGAGAGGAGAGGACTGTGGTTCTGTGAAGGCTTGATGCCCCAGTGTAAGGGAATGTCAGGACAGAGAAGCGAGAGTGGGTGGGTTAGTAAGCAGGCGGAGGGGGAATGGGATAGGGGATTTTGGGAGGGGAAATGAGAAAGGGGATAAAATATCTAATTAAGACAATATCTATTTTTTTTTAAAGTTCTCAAATGCTTTGACCTCCATCTAGCGCCCGGTCCAAAGGTAGGCGTGAAATAGGACAAGGGAATGTGTTAATGGGTAATAGGACAAGGGAATGTGGACCTGTTTAGAAGAAGTTCCACTTTCCACTTGTCAGGATACCAGGAGTCTAGTTCAGTTGTGTCAGAATAACAAACATGAATCAACAGCATCTGCACAATACAGCAGAAACCACTAGGCCTCCAGCAAATTGATAAGAGTCCACAGGAGCATCTGGGATCAGCTGGGACACCAGGAGAAGTTGTCTGCTCTGCCTCTCTCAAAGAAGCAAAGACCAGCACAGATGCAAGGCCACTCCTGTCCATTGAGTCCCATTTATTCTCTCTCCAAATATCACATGTCCTCCCATGGGTGTTGCCTCAGGAAAACACTACCTGCACCTGCATCACTTGACATTACCAGAAACTTCCACTTCAGGAAATGTTTAGCTCATTAAATACCCATGTCATTGAGTCAATTCTTATTACAGCTTAAATTTGTTCCTCAAATCCATGTGCTGCAAATGTAATTTCCTATGCAACAGTGTTGGGACATAAGCTTAACAAGAAATGATTGTGTTGTGAGGACTCTGGCTTTGTGACTTAAAATATCATTACTATGGAAATGAGTTAGTTATTGAGTGAGCAGGTTTGTTATAAAGGTGACCCCCACTTTACTAACCCTCACCTGTCCTTTCACTTTGTATCACATGATATGGCAGCACAGGAGCCGTCACTAGATACCAGTGCCATGCTTTTAAAGTCCTCATTTTCCTGAGTCAATAATTCAGATAAAGTTCTGTCTGCTGTAAATGACTCTGTTTTGGGTAGTCTGTTATGAAGCATAAATGGACCATTGGTTCCCCAAATCATGGTCACACATAGTTTCATGGTTGTATGTTCTTAAGCTTCTTTGCTCAATTACTAATTTTGTTTTTGAAAACATGGACTCTTATTTTCCAAGCCATTCCAAAGGGAGGTTGATTTGAAAAGCTGTCTAAATGAAAAATACAAGAGTGTTTACTAATATTTATTATTGAAGAATCCAGGTTGATTTTTCTCCAGGATATATCACATTGTGTTTTTTTCTAATTGACCCTTCATTATCTCATGTGCTTTTACAGGATTCAAGCTTCATGACTTTATTTAAAAACATTTTTTGGACATACATGTTGTGTAAGATATAAAACATGTAGTGAATTATAGCACAAAATGCATGGTATCTGGTTTGCCCAGTTGAAAGAGTTAAGCTGATCACAGAGTTCAAGTGCTGATAGCCTGGTCCCTCCCTCCACTGTAGTCACCCTTCAATTTTCTGTAGTCAATAATGGTACCATTATCACAGTGCTTCTTTCATATCCATGTTCTGAGTAAGACATTGGCTTATTATGGCTTACAAAATCAAGCTGTTGATGTTTTATTATAGAATGTTTCTTAATGAAATAAATGTACTAATTCGCTCCTTAAATCTTGGAAGATTATACCCCAGATGATACTAAAATCATTTGGTTGTCCCAGGGCTCACTAGCTGTAATTCTGTATCAGGCAGAACGTGCTGATAGCATGCTGGCAGCAGAACAGTATCTGCTTAGTAACCAGTATGGGAGTCAGTTTCATGAGTTTAACTGGTTTAGTAAATACTTGGTTACTATGCATCTGATTGCTGCCAGCAGTGAGGACTCCAATGCCAGCATGGCCTTACTCTGTGTTACAGTCATAGCTCCCTCGTCTGTGTTTCCACCCACATTTATTTGAACATTTCCAGACTCTGTTATATTCTTTTGAATTATTCTAAAACATTATTTTAAATGAAAACATAATTATATTTTTCTCAAATTTTAAAGAGTGGAAATATTTTGACCATAACAAAAGAATGTGTTATCCAATCATTATATTCATTTGATTCTAGATTTTTATGAAGGCTTAACAAATATTAGTAAACACTCTTTGACTCACCTAGACAGCTTTTCAAATCAACTTCCCTTTGTAATATCTTGGCAAATACAAAAAATCTGATTGCCCAATTCAGTATTTTATGCCATGGAGATTTTTAAAAGCGTATTTTACGTGTGCTTGAGACTTTCATACATGGTTTAACTAATAAGATATTCCCATCATGTAACCAAATTGGTAGAGCCAATCCCTATTGTGAACTAGCAAAGCCAAACATTTAATTTTGAGCATACATGTGATTGTGTTAATGCATGTCTTTGGGAAATCAACAACACTTGTGGGCTCCATTTCAAGACAGAATAGTAAGCAGACAATTTTGTTAACATATTTTCATAAGATTTAAATATTTATTTCTGTTTTTTTTTTTTATCTTTCACTCAGAACATTCACTTTGTTGCTTATTGGAAAAAAATTCAATAACATTAAAACACAAGCCCTGATATGCAATAAAGGTTTTGTAACACCACAGTTTGACTGCCAGGTCAAAACTATGTTCCAGATAATGTTTCTATGTGCTTAACGTGCTTTGGAAAATTCTGTGTATGAAGATGAGAAGTGTATGGCAGTTAGAACACTGTGTGTGTGTGTGTGTGTGTGTGTGTGTGTGTGTGTGTGTGTGTGTGTGAGAGAGAGAGAGAGAGAGAGAGAGAGAGAGAGAGAGAGAGAGANTGTGTGTGTGTGTGAGAGAGAGAGAGAGAGAGAGAGAGAGAGAGAGAGAGAGAGAGAGAGAGAGAGAGAAATGCTATGCTAGTAGGAAGGATGGTTTATAACCCTCAGTGGCCCACATTCTCCTGGTGTGTCCCACCATATAAAGGCTCAAAAACCTCCCCAAATAATACTACCATCTGGGGCCTTGATGTTCAAGCACAGGAGCCTGTGAGGAATGGTACACATTCAAACTATAACAGTCACATCACTTTTAGTGACATTTAACTATTCATTTTAAGACTTTCTCTACTGTTAAGGTAAAAATCGACAGGCTTTTGTATCACTCTCCCTTTTTTTATCCACCTTACAAATGATCTATGAGCCCATTTTGAGAATTGTTTTTCTAACTGGTTAGAATTACACTGATCAATGAAGCTGTGGGGTCTTGGAATCTGGACTTTGAACACTGATTACAACTTGTCCTCATATAAGCTTTACTGACTCTCCATTTATGACTGAGTGTGGATGTTCCCATATGCCACAGATATATAGGAAAGAGGCTGCATGCAGGCTTGAGTAACTGAAGAAGATGATGGTGCAGAGGTACCACCAGCACAATGGACTGAGCCACCTGAACTATCTAGGGAAGGAGAAAAGGAAAGAAAGGCATTTTGTGAATTGACACTTGGCTAAATGGAGGCCTATAGCACAGCAAATGCTTCTGTTTTCTGGCTACAAGCATAGGGTTAATAGTGGAAATATAGTCATTAGAAATATCTCAAAATGCCAATTGAAATATGTGAAACATTTCAGGTAAAATATGTAAAAATGTTCACAATTAGTTAACAGAAGAAACACACATAGCCAATGAGGAATTTAAAAATTATTCCTCTCACAAGAAACAAAATAATTACCCATTGAAATCAAAAGATGTTCTCCGTTTGAAATAGGCTGATATGTTTCTAAAAAACTTCAACAACTGAGATTTCAAAACCATTTCATGTATCTTTCTGTTCAGTTCTGTACATATATACAGAAATGTATCTATATGTATTTTACCATGAGGAAATATACCATTATCTTAAAAAGATTCCTTTCTGGATTGAAGCTGTATTTTAAATTCATTTTTTTCTCCATCAATAGCTAACCCTGTGTGAAGACATAATCTATCCCAAATTATATATCATGCTGTGATACATGAATTTCTGTCCATTCAGTGACCTCAGGCGCTTCAAATTACAAATGACTTTTAAAATGCATTCCCTAGCAAGCTTTCATTTTCCTTGCACTGTACCAAATTTTGAAAAGGGAATCTGAGTGTTTTATGATCTAAATTACAGAAAGGATAGTATATTAATACTTAAGGCTAATGGTTTGTATAAATGCATTAACTTCCAGTTAACTTCCTATCAAAAGTAGAAGAGGTGAAAGAGAAAGAGTGCATGAGAGAGAGATTGAGAGAGAGAATATCAAAGAATCTTTAAGCTTTTCTTTTTATGGAACTGTTTCCCCTGTACTCAACAGTAAATATTCATCCACTTACAAGTTTAATTGTTAATTTTAATTGAAACATTAATAAAATATAGTGTGATGTTTTGTGACATGTATACATCGTATGATGATCAAGTCACAATGTTTAGTAGATCCATCATCCCAAACATTTGTCTATTTGACTGTAACATCCAGAGTCCTCTGTGATGCTTAATTTTAAGTGTCAGTTTGATTGGACTGAAGGACATCTGACAAATGGTAAAGCACACTTCTGGATTTGTCCCCAAAATATTGATTGGACAGTGGGTCAGGAACCTGAGTGCAATATGTGCAGCCCCATCTAGGCCCAGGCTGAACTGGAGCAGAAGGAAGAGGAAACTTGGCCACGTCCTGGATCCTACCTGGAGAAGGTCATTTTCTTGCTTCTGCCTGAAACACAAGACTTCAAATTCTTTCTCCTTTGAAGAAATACTGCGTTGGTGACACTTCGGTGGTTTTTGGCCTTAATCTAGCTCTGCATGATTGTCCTCTCGTCTGATGCTCACAGCCTCTTGGAACAAGCATCTACCAGATTTCCCCACTCTAGACTGCAGACAGCCATTGTAGAACTATTTACCTTAGATGGCAATTATACATCTAATTCTTTCATAATTGGATCTATCATAATGATTCTGTTCATCTGGAGAATCACAAGATACATTTCATAGCTATTCTGACATATGTAAAACAATACATGGAACCTGAAGTCACCCTATTGAATACAACACCAGAACATCTCTCCCATCTTACTATAACATTTTATGAATTGACTGATGCATCTCCTTCCCTCTTCTAACCAGACTTAGTATCTAATTCTATGCTGTTTTCTACTTTTATGTTCCTGTTTTTATATTATACAACTGAGTGACATCATGTGATTTTGTCATCATGTGTCTAGATTATTTCACTTAATGTCATGCCGTTCACTGTGTCCATCTGTCTTAACACGAACGACTGGATTTTTATTATCCTTTATGATTGAACAGTATTCTATCATGTGTTTGTACCTTGTGTTTTTTTTTAATCCACTAATATATTGATTATGCCTCAGGGCTATTGGGAACAATACTTCAATAAACATGGGAGTGCAAATTTCTCTTTATATGTTGATCTCAGGCTGTTTAAATGTATAAAAAGTAATAGAATTCCTACATCACTTGAGTTACATTTTTGTTCTATTTTGAGACAGCATCTCACATTATAGCCTCTGCTGGCCTGGAACTCCATTTACAGACTAAATGATGCTCTCTGTAGTGCTGAGATTACAGGTATGGCAAAACTAGCTTTAGTTTTAAAATCTGAGGAACTGATTCATATATTATTTATTATAATATCACTACTCATCCATAGTCTTGTCAACACCAGAGAAATTAGGAAAGAGAGAGAAATGGTAACTGATTTGGACAGATGGATTTATTTCTACTTGAAGACAATACAATAGCATAGGTAACGCCATAACAATTTACACACAATTATGAGAACTAATGAAAACATTTAGGGAAGTGGCAGAATTTAAAGTCATCATGCACATATCAGTAACATTTCTGTACAGTAGTAGCAAAGTCTCTAAAAAGCAATGAAACAAAAGGTAAACTACTTGGAAATAAATATAACTGGGGAAGTGAACTTTCTTCATAAGGAAAACTGCAAGCCATTGCTGGAAACTGGAAAGGGCACATGTAAATCGGAAAATATTCACGCTCACTAGAGTAGAAGATTTATTCTTTTTGAGATGTCAGTACCAATCGTTATACAAACTACAGATTCGAATGCATTTCTTATCACAGAACCAAAACCCTTCTGTGAAAACAGAATACTAGAATTCACTTGCACCTCATAAGGTTCACAGTATCCAGAAACACCTTCGACACAATGGAAAAGCTGGAGTTGTCATATAACTTGCCTTTGAAGTACACCCCAATGCTGTAGTAAAGAAACAGCTCATATATGCACATCCTTTACATAACAGATATTTACTATTTACTGTTTGTTGATGGATGAGCCAGCCAGGAACAGATGATATAGAGGCAAATCAACCTTCATGGTAGTTGTCATGATTTAGGGCACCACTTGGTGTAATTTAATATATCAACCACCATGTGAAGCCTGAGTGAAGCAGAATCTTAGATCTTGTCCCTTAACTTTTTGATTCAGTGAATCTAGTCAGCCCCTAAGAATTTATGTTCCTTACAAGTTTCCAATGGATACTGTTGATGTTGGCTTGTGGATTCTACTCAAAGAACCTCTTTAAGGCAATGGCAGCCAGCCTTTAGTGTACTTTTCAATCATCTATGATATTGTTTAAGTACTCAAATCCTAAAGATTCTGATTCAGTAAGTCTTGAACAGGAAGTCACATTTTGCAAAGCATTTCCGATGAGTCTTTTGCACATGAATTTAGGATGCAGCATGGGGATGCAGTGGTTAATGGTACAGTGAGCATAGAATTAAAATCATAGAAATCTTATGTAGTATAAGTCTTTTGGATCTTTTAAAATACCCAAGAGAAGTAGATGTGCTTTGACAGAGTAGAAGTGATTGGGTGGCATCGTCATTTTAGGGGGTGGGCAAAGCAGCAAGCCTCGGCAAAATGGATTAGTTTTTCTTCATATCTTGTCATATAACAACTTGTTCTATAGTGATGATGAGTAAGAAATTGGCAGTATTCATTTCTAATTTCATCAAATTCATAGCTATCTGAACTTACGAAGATAATTTCTGGCAAACTATGAAATAAGATACTGCCCTTTAACATGCTAAATTATGGAAACAGTATGTAGGGTTTTTATCTTCATATAAACCTTATAAATTGTGCTTCCTGGGTAGGCAGAGCTCAGTTCTGAGCAGCGGAACTATTATCACCATGAGAGATAGACTGGACTCATTTGTGAAAGCAGCTTTTGGGCACACACTCATGTAGAAACTATTGTAGGTAGTCAGTATCTTTCTGTATGGATGGTGGTGCAGAAGGCTGGAGGCTTCCAATCAATGTTATGAGCCACAAACCAGGGTCAAGCTTGAGGATATTTCTTACTATCCCAGAGCTTTTCTTGCACGAAGCTGCTTTTATGACCCGTGACCCTAGTATGCTAACCACCTAAAAAGGATCTATTAGCTAATCTTTGAGGGGAGACATAGGGAGCACTTGTTATTACTCCCCAAGTATAATCAGTTAAGTTGCCCATTGAGAAATGCAGATAGTGGTACCAATTGTGAAATGAGGAAAGATGTACTCTTCATCATTGAACATCTAGCAAGAGTAGAGTAGCCTGGACTATTGGTATAGAAACGACCTGAGATTCTCCTGATATAAGTGAAAGGTCTTCTCAATTTTCTACAGGCAGAGAGGCATCAACTGCACCAATATAAACGCGTCCTCTTTACCCTTCATCCTCTTTCTCTGTAGGACCGTTTCCAGTGGGATATGAGCAGGAAGGATATGTCTTTTTTCTTTTAAGTACCCACCATCTCTCTTGCATACTAGCCTCTTCTGAACACTGACTGTGAGAAGGCAGTGCAGTCATGAAGTCACAGAAACATGGAGACATGTATTGGAAGAACACAGGGTCTCTCAGCCAACAAGAGGGTAAGACTCATGTGAGTGAGAAAGAAACTCATGGGTGCTTCGCCGTCTGCATTAACAAACAGGGAACTAGTGTGGTGAAGAGGGGTTTTGGTATGTGATTCTGTAAGGGAGACAGAAGTGACTGAGTGCTTGGGTGCCTAACAGCAATAACACTGACTCTGGGGCAGGGAGGACCATGATTCTTACACACTGCAACAAAATAGCATGAAGCTGGCCACCTGTGGTAAGTGAGTGGGTGGTCTCTCTGTGGTAAGTGAGAGGTGAGGCCATCTGAGGTGAGAGGGTGGGGATACCTGTGGTAAGTGAGAGTGCTGGCCCTGTGTGCTGGCAGTAGAAAGTGTTTAGAAAGCCTTAGGACCATGCACATTGACAGCCATTGTTGATTGCCATTGGCTGTCATGATCAAGGCTGGTGCATGAGTTCTGGAGAGCACTTTCTATTTAGAAACCATAGTGAACAACATTCAAAATGTATAAGCCTTAGATATTTTCTGGAATAAGTAAGCAAACAAGCACTTGGGAGGCAGAGGCAGAGGCAGAGGCAGAGGCAGAGGCAGAGGCAGAGGCAGAGGCAGAGGCAGAGGCAGAGGCAGAGGCAGAGGCAGAGGCAGAGGCAGAG
>NC_034599.1:18984359-19022695 GCF_900095145.1 Mus pahari
GGATTTCTGAGTTCAAGGCCAGAGTGAGTTCCAGAACATCCAGGGATACACAGACAAACCCTGTCTCGAAAAAAAAAAAACCAAACCAAACCAAACCCAAAACCAACAAACAAACAAGTAAGAGATGACATTGTGACATATCTGAGTCATAGTCAACAACTGCTCAAGGTAGGAATGTCCCTCAGAGGACCCCAAGGCTTTGCATCGAAGAAGAAAAACCCAGAAGGCACATGGACTCACTCTCTTCCAGATGTTGCCTTCTCTACCTTCTTTGGGTAAAATGGCAGCTCCGAAGCCTAGGGAACTAAATACTTCTCAAACTGGGAAAGGCAGTTTCCATCTGAAAGCTGGTTTCTAGGAAATAAGTTTAGGAGCACACCAATAAAGATGAGAATGTTAATGTTTACTAAGTTCCTGAGGTAACCATATTGCTTGAGACTCTGCAACCTTCAGGCATCCTCATACCTCTTTTGGAAAACAGGGAAGTATTTGCATATAATTATATACACCTCTCCATGTGGTTAAATCATGTCTAGTTTGCTTACGTCAAACACAAAGCAACTTCTGTATAGGTAATTGTTTACAGAATATTGACAGGGACTAGTACCAGGCAGTACACAATCACCAACAATTGGCTGTGTAGTACGTAATTTGCACTTGATGGAACCCACCGGGATAGAACTGCAGATGCAGAGGGCTCACTGTATTCGTGGCTACAAAAGATGCTGTCCATGGCAGTCTTAAATTGATATTGATCTTCCAAATTTCCAATGGCTTGGCAGTCTTTAAACTATAAAGCCTCAAAGGGGTGCTTCAAACCCACTTTAGAACTAGAAAAGAAGAAAATAGGTAAGTAGGCTTATCCCTGAAGGACCATCAGGTTGATGGATAATGGACTTCCTACAGAAATTGGAACCAGGACTTGTTAAAGGCTACTCCCCTGCTTGTATTGGACCAGTTGCAGCATGACCCAGAGTTACTGCTCAGATTTCATTTTATTTGTGATGGACAATGGTGCCATATCTTCAGTGCTTTGATGAAACTTGTGACTCTTCATCTTTTTCCTGCATCAAATTCATGTGCTAGTTTATCTCCTCGTTTCTCAGGACAAGAGGAATGATGTCTGCAGTAAAGGAATGGATATTGACGGACACCACGGGCTTTCTATGAACTATAAAGATCCTGATAGACCTCGCAGTCAGGGGATGTTCATGTTCTCCATACTGAGAATAAGAAATGCATGGTGTCACTTCCCCCTACACATCCCAGTGGGCTTCCCGTGCAGGTGGATTGAGCATGGGAAACTAAAGTGAGATTTTAGCTACTTGATGGTTCATTACAAGTTACTTCCTCATATTCTAGCTTTGTTCTTTCTCAGAACTATGTGGATGTTGTTCAGAGAATTAGAATGAACTTGGAGTCCCAAAAGTGCTCAGAGGTTCAGGAGCAGCAGGGCAGGGCAGCTGGATCCAGCGCTGCAGGAGGCTGCTTGGCATCTTTATCTGCACTCTAGGAATGACACAAATGTTCTCTTGGGTTGAGCTTTAGATGTTTAGAGATAGTAACCAACCAGAGCTAGTATTAAGTGGTTAATGGCTTTCAGAAAGCAATTGTTTACTTGATTCCCGTAGATTTTTTGACTTATTTTTCCATTTTGCTTTATTGTTCAGTATAGTACTTTGTGGGTAAAATAAGGAAAGTGTGGAGTAGGGAAGTCCTCAGTGAGAACAGAGCAGTCCTTTGTCCTTATTCAGGGCGTTTACTAAGCCAGTGTCTCTAAGTTGAGCCTTGAAGCTCTTATAATTATTTACCCTGATGCTTCCCAGAAGGAAACAATCTCCCACTAGCCAATAGCCCATGTTTGCTGTTGGCTTACCAAGTAGTCACCATTGTCTGAGGAGAAAAATGTTTGGCTCTGTAAGACGGGAATCCCTCCTCTTTGAAGTATAGTCTGTAACAAACTCCGAACTGTGCTGGGCAGTTACTCTTTACACAGTGAGTGCGACTAGAAGCAGGACTGAGAGACGGAGAGACTGGCTAACTGCCCTTTGCTTTTCCTCTTCACAGAGGGACTCTAATGCTGTCTTCAGGATCATATCTTTCTCCTCCCCTACCCAGAATTTCCTCTTCTCCCTGAATACAGCTGCCAACTCCTAGGTCAGACCCACATCTAGCCATTGGCTCTGGGCTTCAGGTCAGGTGACACTAGATGTGAGAAAACATGTGTAATCTGTAACAGTCAGATGTCTTGTAATGAGGCAGCATGAAGTTTGGGAAATCGGGGGTTTTGACATCAATCCCCTCTTTCAGTCTTGGCTCTACACCTTCTAACGGAAATGTCTCTCAACTCTGAGCTTTGGTTTCCTCCACTATAAAATGGGATCTATAAAATGGAATCTATAAAACCCACTCTCTGAGGTGGGATGAAAAATATGTGAAGTAACTGGCCCAGTGTCTAACATACGGCCAGTGCTTAATAAATATATTTACTTCCTTTTCCTTTCCTCCATACACAATGTGCTCTGAGCAGAACATATCATTCTTTCTTGTGCTCTGTTTGCCTCAGAAGAATCCTGCATATATAGACCAGGACTTCCCCAGTTATGATTACAAGTCTACAATGAGCTCCTATGGCTATCATAGCATAAGCCTCTTGACTGTTACCCAGTTCTCAGGGGTGTAGATACCACTGTATTAAGAAAGAAGAAAATAGAATCCAATGTGCCCTTCCTTGGGCTCATAAAACCTGGTACACAGCTACTTTCCAGCTGGTGAGGTATTGGTCAAATCTTTCTAAACTTCCCTTGTATGGAAAACGTAAGCTTCCACATGGTAAATGTAACACACATAAGTAGCATGCCAAGGGGCCTTACTAGCGATCATTGTTCCCGCTAGCTGTTCCATTTTGCTATTTCCAGGTGCCTTTCATGCACATAGCTTTCCCCAGACCCACAGAGCTGCCTGGCAGGCTAGAAGCTTGGTTGAGTCATCCAATTATAGTCCTATAACATCTTCCTAAGCTTCTTCAATGGAAGCTATTTTAAAATACTGTCACCAACTAGAGGATAGGAAGAAAATCCTATCTTCCTTAAACCCCTCATTTATTTATTTATTGTTTATTTAATTATTAAACATTTGTTTCATTTCACCTACAAATCCCAGAGTTTTTCATACCTCGTTGTTAAGCCTTAGTGAAGTTTCATCTCAATTCAGTGCTGGCCATTTTGCAAATAGAAAAATCTAGAAGCTAACATAGCAGATATGAAATATAGCTTATGGGTAAAGTGTCTGAGCTATTGTAAGCAGAGGAGTCACTGGTCTGAATTTTCTGACTGCACTTTAGAACTGACCACTTTGATCTTTGTTTAAACTTGAATCCAATCCCATTAAGGCATAATGTTACCCTGCTGTACTCTAAGCTAACGGAGGTTTGCACGGAGAATATACTTACAGTCAGAGCCCCCAGACCGCTGCTTTATTTCACAGCTGTCTGCACTTGAGGATACATTTTTGGACAGCTACCTTTAATATTCCTGCTTTCTGCTTCTTCGGAGGCAGTTCATGATTCTCTTATGAAACCCTCAGGCAGCTGTGTCGCGGTACTCGGTACAGGTTTCCTAGGAGGAACACTGAACTTTGAAAGAGAGTAAAACTGCAATGGATCTCTTATGTCCCAAACCTCCTGTGACTCAATGGTTCTCTGTGTGCTGTCTGGATAATCAAAATCCCCATGTGCCTTCAAGGGCCAACTTGGCTTTCCTTGTCCTAGCTTCTCCCATCTGTGGCCTGAGAAATTTTCCTTAGTCCTTGGACTTGTACACTGTGGAGGCTTATGTTTCCCCTGCTGCGTATTTTCTTCCCCACTTGGGTCTCCTGAGCTGAGTGATCCTGCACAATTTATCTCATGCCTTATTGCAGCTGTTACCACTTTGCTCCAAAATGTTTTCTTTCTATGCGATGACTATGTCACTTGGCCCTCCCCTTATGTTGACATATGGCTCACTCCTGAGTCCCCTTAGCACGCAGGTGAGCTGTACAAAGAGCAAACATGTTTGATTTCTTAAAGTTGTAGTTATGAGAGTGAGGTTATTTGTGTATTTATTACTCTGAGCAGTATGAAAATTTATTCTGCCATGATTTTATTTTATTTTTTATGATTGTGGTTAAGAAGCAAAAGGGGAGATTTATTTCTGGCCATGGGCATGACTCAAGTTCTAGGTAATGATAGGTATTACAGAAAGAAAAAGTCCATTTATCTCTCTGCTCTCTTTTCTTTGTTAATTGTTTTCCAAGATGTTACCATTGTGTTTGCAGGATTTGTTTTGAAACATCATAAACTAGGCTGGCTTTAGTCTTTGAGAACAATTCCACATTCCATTAAGCTCTTAGTAAGTGGAACTACATCTGACCTCTTCCTATGATTTTGTTTCTAATTCCATCTTTTCTTTGTTGTTAAAAACTGAAGGAAGTGTTGTTAGCATTTTGTCTAAGCTCCACCCCACAGTTACCTGGCAACAGTCAGGTGTGCCTGACTCACTATAAAAGGAGCTGCTTGTCCCCTCTGCTCTCTCTTGCCTTCTTGCTCCTGCTCTGTCCTCTCCTTCTTTCTCCCCCTCTTTCCCCATTCTCCAGTCTCCTTCTCCCTCTCTATCCACGTGCTCCTGGCCTGCCTCTACTCCTCTACTCCCTCTTTCTCTGCCTTTCTCTGTCTCTACTACCCTCTCAACTCCCCTGCCCAGGCTGTGAATAAGCTCTCTTCTATACTATACCATTGTATAGTATTCTGGCTGGTCTCCTAGGGGAAAGGGATTGCCTCAGCATGGGGTCACAGAGACACCCTGTCCCCCCCACACTTGACTGCACATCCACTGAATATATATCCTCTCTATCTTTTTACAAAGCACAAGTGTTACCTTGCTTTTTGTTGTCGAATTTAAGAACTGGAGGAAAATTTAGAGATTGTCTCTTCCATCTCCCCACATATTCAGACATTGCGGTGATAAATTTTATAAAAATATCTCTTACATTCCAAGATGCTGGAGCATTGCTTATTCTCACAAACAAATTAGCAATATACCATGAGGTCACATAGACCTCCTGTGTATTCAACCTATTCATTTATCCTACCTTTAAGAGGACTATATAACAACTAGTTTTATTTGCCTTGGAATTTTCATGTAATCAACTTTTACAACCTAAGTTAATACTTAACTCCAATCTTAAATTTTTTACTCTTCCTTGACCCTGACCAATGTATGTATGTGTGTAGGTGTGTGGATGTATGTTGTTTGAATGTGTATATGTATGTATGTATATATGTATGTATGTGTATGTGTGTACACATGCATGTGTATGTATGTATATATGGGTATTTGTGTGTTTATGTGTGTATGTATGCATGTGTGTATGTACATCTATATGCATATGAATGTATGTGTGTATGTATGTGTGCATGTATGCATGTATGTGTGTATTATTGTAGTAATTGGCTGAAAACTGTCAAGCAATATGATACAATAAATACCTGCTTTGAATGTTGAGAACAATGTGCATATAACTTGATAGTATATCACTGGACCCAGAGTTAGAAGTCCTGGCTATGTACCTTGAGTAGCTAAATTAAATTTCTTGAGCCTATAAGGTTTCCTCATGTGATGAGTTAGAACTCTATTGCAATACTGCTTTCTTTCAAGTATTAGTGAAAGCTTTTTAGGTAGGTGGCACAGGACTATGTTGAGAAACAGGATTGGAGTGTAAGAAGCTCTCTAATCTAACTTGTGAAGGAGAGGACTTGGGGAAAGTTGTCGGTTAGGGGAACCAGATGTGAAAGCTTTTAAATTTGTTTCAAGAGGCTTTCTTCTTTTTGTTCCCACCAGGATTCAGACAGCTTCTGGGACATGAAATTGGAAAGGCAACATCCCAGATCCAAGTGTGTGATTCGAGGAAACAATCACAGGGAATGGGTTAGGTTGGGTCTTATGAAATGTGTCTCCCTAGGAGCAGAACTTCAGGAAAGGAGAGAGAGAACACCCAGGCTTAAATTTATGCCTAGAGAAGTCATGGCTGTAAAGCTAAGGCAACAAAAAATATCATGATATTGCACTTGGTTCTTTAAGACAGAAATTTTAATATGGCTCAGTGAGGATGCTCTATCTGTGCTCCAGATGGTTCCTACTGCAGAGGCTCATGGGAGTCCTAAGCATCCAAAATGACACCCCCACACATGTGAAAGCTGGCATTGTTGGTCAGCTAGGGTATCCAGGGAATCATATTCCACACCTATGCTTAGCTTTTCTGGCCCTATTCTGTTTCCTTACTCTCTTAGACATATCTTTATCTGCAACATTGCAACTAAGAACTGAGCCTGAGACCCTGGGCCTTTATGCCTTCTCCTCTATATAAAGGAGTAGAAATAAATATTTTAAGCATCCACCCCACTTTGACATGAGGCTGGGTCTAGATGAATTATTTTTCTTCAACCTTATCTTTCTTATTCCTTGAGTAAAGAATAATTTTCCCCAGGACTCTGAAATCCAGAATATGAACAGATGATAAAACACCATAGACTTTCAAATCTCAAGTTACTTTCATGTTACTCTTACTTCTGTTGTGGGTACTGAGGTCTGCTTTTGAATTTCTTGGAGCCACAGTTTCTCCATCACAAAAAGTTTATGTACAAGTGACAACTCATGCTGGTAAAGATGTGGAGTGAGGGGAACTATTGTTGGTGGGAGTGCAAACTTGTACAGCCCCTTTGGAAGTCAATATGGCAGTTCCTCAGGAATTTGAAAAGTATTCTACCTCAAAACCTAGCTATAACACTTCTGGGGATATTCCCAAAGGATGTTCTATCCTATCCAAAGGACACTTGCAACTTTATTCATAATAGGCAGAAACTGGAAGCAACCTAAATGTCCCTCAAACAAGGAATGGTTAAAGAAAATACGGTATGCTGCTCAATCTCCATACACTATCACTTGGAATGTCTAACTGTACAAAGAAAAAAAGAACATTTTAATAAAATGTATGAAGTTGTCATCAGGATAAGTTGCTATATCAAAGTAATGAGGAATCATAAAAAAGAGAAAATATGTTGCATTTTCACAGTGGAGTGGAGCTGTTAACAATGACATAATGAAATTTTCAGGTAAATGGATGGAACTAGAAAAGTATCTGAGGTAACCCAAAACCAGAAAGACAAACATGGTATGTATTCATTCATAAATGGATATTTGCTGTAAAGTAAATGGCAGTCATACTATAGTCCACAGACCCAGAGAGGCCAAGTAACAAGAAGGGCTTAAGGGGAGACCAAGAATCTCCCTGGGAAGGGGAAATAGAGCAGATTGCACAGGTAGACTGGGAACATGTGGTGCAGGGAACAGGAGAGATCAAGTCAGGGCGAAGGAGGGAGAGAATAGTGGGAGAAATTCCTGGAATTGGACAATATTTTGGGGTCAAAGTGGAAACCTGGTTGCAATGGAAACTCCATGGAATCTATAAGAGCAACTACAGGAAATACTCCTAGTAATGAGAGACTTGGAGCCCGAACTCTCCATGGAGGGGTTGGGATACCATCTGAGCCACCAAACCATCAACATACAGTTTGTCCTGCCTTCAGAGTATGGTGGGACAAGAGCATGGCAGAATCATCATCCAAGAGATCAGAGAGAGTTCATCCAGCAACTGTTGGGAGCAGATGCAGAGTACCACAGCCAAACATTAGCGGGAGCTCACGTAAGAGGAGGAATGATAGGAAGAGCAAGAAGGAACTAGAAGGGTCGGGGACACACCATGAGAACATGGCCCACGGAATCATGAGAACACGAGAAAAGGGAGAGCCTCTAGGAGTCTGACTTAGGTCCTCTACATATATGTTATGGCTGAATAGTCTGGTGTTCTTGTGGAATCCTAACAGTAAGAGTGAGTGAGGGCTATTCCTGACACTTTTGCCTATTTGTGAGTTACCTTGTCCACGTTAATGTGATGGTATGTGCCTGGTCATATTGTTGCTTGTTATGCCATATTTGGTTGTTGCCCTGGGAGGTCTGCTCTTTTCTGGGGGTACAGAGGAGAGGCTGGAAGAGGGAATGGAAGAGAAAGTATGAGATTGTAATATAGGAGAGAAGAATAGAAGTGGAAATTTCTGGTTTCTTTCTAGACTCAGTTTGTGTCATGTGATTTTTTTTTCTGAAAACTCTTTTATGAGAGGATGTATTTATGAAAGCAGACACATGGGAGGATGTTTTCCTGAGAACAGACATGTGGTGTTTTTCTGGAAGCTGCCTGGAAAAAAAGGGCAGGTGGTGTTTTGCTAGAGTAGATGCTTGAGAGAACATGTGATGTTTGAAAGGCATATATATATATATATATATATATATATATATATATATATATCTCCCAACAGACAGTGGACAATACTGTGTGGCATTGGTTTGCCTTGTACTCTTCATTGATCATTGTTTGTCGAGATGATAAACAAACCAAAGAACTTCTGGTGATGTTCCAGCAGCTTCTGGCCAATTCTGATGACTCAGTTTGATCGTCAGAGCCTTGTAGTTTCTTCTGAATCATACTGCTATTGCTGGTTCGAGAATGGTGTGGGTGAATAGATTGAGCTACCACTGCTGATTCATGGGAACTGAACTGCTGATGTCCTGACAGTGCAGACTGGAATCACCCCAAAGAACTATTTCCAAACAGTCCCACTTCCTCCTTTGCCCTGTTGACTTTTCCTCTCCACTACCACTGGTGTTCTAGAAAGGAGGTTAAACATTTAAGTATACTTATTAAAGTAGGTTTTGAAAAATACAAGCCTACAAAGAATAAAAACAAAAAAAAGATAAAAGAAATAACTCTTAATAATAATCCTTATTTTTTATGTACTCATTTATTTATAAAAATAAAATAGATCGCATGGTAAAGAAAAGTTTATGTATAGTTAGGTGTGGTGAGTCATGTCTGTAATTTTAGCACTTGAGAGGCTGAGGCAGAAGGATTGACACAAGTTTGAGGCCAGGTTGAGCTATATAGTGAGTTCCAGGATTCTCTGTGCTCATGTAGACTTAATTAAAGGGGTAAAAGAAAAATAACTAAAGGATTGTTCTGATAATTGAATTGACCTCAGTAAAATATGTGGTATATAAATAAAGAATGCAGGACGTAGAAGGAACCCCATAGGCTCTCTATTTTATCCTTGCTAAAAGGATTCATCCTTCTGAGACTTTATTGCATCTTTCCCTCTGCCCCCTGTGATTGAACACTTTACATAATCCCAGCACACTGACTTTCCAACATTGCAGCTTGATGTGTAATATTCTTTAAATTTTGCCCCTGAGGAGAGAGTGCCTCAGTGTAAGGACATAAGGTATAAACACCAGAGATCTGGCTTCACTTCTAACCTCACCACTATTGCAAGAACCCAAGACCCACTAACTCAAAAGCCTCTTAAATTCTCACATTTTAGTTGCCAGAAATAGAAAATGAGCATGATGCTTTCTTTCAGGTATCTCCGACATCCGTATCACAAAAACATAATCTATATCCATCTGTATAATGGAAGGTTCATATGTGCAGCTCCAGGGCAGACTTATGTGACTCTTGGTAACTCTGTGAAGTATGCATTTTCTGTAGCATGACACTTGAAGACACAGCTTTCTCACTGAAACAGCTTGCCTACCAGTGTGTGTTTCCATCTTTTACTAGAGAAGCAATTACTCTGATTGTCAATGAACTCTAAAGTGAGAGCAGCATGAGACTGGCCAGTGTTCCAGAACCGTTTGTTAAACACTACGTTTTATAAGTACATGGCATGATAAACCAACATCCAGAGCTCTCACATTTATTATCACCCCATAAGGTGTTGCCTCATTTGAGCAGCAGGTGAGATCATATACAGATCTAAGAAATGACTCAAACAAGAGAATTTATGATCTTGGGAACTCTAGAATATAGGAAAGCATTGCAATCTTCAACACTGTGCCCTAGTTTAGAAGTAAAGTAGACCTATGGCTCCTTGCAGATGCCAAGATCCTCGGATGCCAAATAACTTCATATAATTTGATGTAGTGTTTTAATTGATGCACTTTTAGTTGAACCCATCAATGAAGAATCCACATATATGGAGAGCCAGCCTGCTAATTATTAAATGCAATGCTTCTTTATATTTTGTTTTTATGTTTAAATGAAAATTGAATAGATTTTGGTCATGTTTTCTCCATGTCCTTCCAGATCCTCCCTACCTCCTTACCCACCCACCTTTACAACCACCTTTAAAGTCTTTCTCACCTTCAATAAGAGAAATTACAAAATCAAAGAAACAAAACCCAATAAAACAAACGAAAAAGAATCTGATTTTCCATGCAGAAGAAGAGATGGAAAGATTGAAAGAGCCAGAGGTGATAGATGACTCCAAGGAAACTGTCTTCCAAACACAAGAGAACCCATGAGCATGTGAACTCACAGAGGCTGCGGCTGCATGCATAACACCCACACAGGTTCAAGCCAGAAGGGGTCCCAGCATGCGAGGGGAAAGTGGACATAGGATCCCACCTTTACTGGAGAAGCTATCTGAAAATGATACCTGCTGCCAAAGGCAAATATATAAGTAAAGAAACAAACAAAGAGACAAACAACTTGTCTCTAATGAAGTCTCATTTGGTATATCACAATCACACTCACCAGCATCGTACCCAGGAGTAGTTGGCCAACACAAAACAAAATCCATTTGTGCATGTGTGTGTGTGTGTGTGTGTGTGTGTGTGTGTTTTGTTCCTAAATATTTTAAATAATCATTAGATTACTCATAATACTCAATAAAATATAAATCTATGTACACAGTTACTTCATTATTTTAGATAGTAATGAAAGGAAAAACACATTTAATACAAGCTTTTTTCCTATTATTTCTTATCCAATATTAATTGACACCATTGATTCAGAGCCCACAAATATAGAGAACCCACTGATTTATATTTGATAATGATCAAATAAATTTTTAACTAAAATGCCTATGTCTTGGTTATTACTTTGAGAAGTTTATTCTGAACCAGCAATGTAGTAAAAACTGTTACTTTTGATATAGGTGTTAAGTTAAAACAAGTGTTGTGGAAAGAGATTATATTTCACATCATGACACACAAAGGGATGTTTAAGAGAAGGATGAAGAAGCAGTTCTGCTTCTTCAAACAAACCAAAACATACAAAAATTTTAAAGAAACAGTTGGAGCAATGCTCAACAATCTTTGGAAATTGTCTTCAACAATAAATTGTAGGAAATGGCTCTAATATGAAATTATTTGAATAAAGTAAGGGACATCCAGTCAGTAGAATATACTTATCAAAAGTAACTATTAGAATATATGAGGAAAAAACCCTAACTTTTGCAGGAAAAGTTATATAAAGACCAAGTTCTAAGGTCATTTGATGAAAGTAAGCAAACACTTGTTCATATAATAACAAATATATGTACACGTGTGTGTCCACATATATGTATAGTTTTATTGTATTTGTTTGATAAGTTAATACATGTATCTATTTCATTCTGTTTACTCTAACTCCCACACTGTTGTTTTATGTCCCTCCTGCTATGATCCCGCCTCCTCCCTTCTCGAACCTTTCCCACATTGATTCATTTTTGGTTTTGGTTTTTATGAGCCCCCAATTTTGGCAAGCACTAACTTCATGGCCACAAATTTGGAGCTATCAAGAGCTGTCTGTGTGACCACAAATTTGGAACTGTGTGTTGGAGCCTGGTAGGCTGAGTGTGGGCATATATGAAGGGAATGACTAGCCCCCTCTTTATAATCTATCACTTGCTAATAACTCAGCAGGAAGAATTGGGACTCCAAGAGCCCCTCTCCCATCCATGGTCCACGGGTTGAGTCTTGGGCATGCCTAATGTAAGCAACTTCCCAGCTGTTTTGAGATTATGTCTTTAATGGCCATGTCATGTGCTGAACATAACATTTCACATTGCTCTATATTCTGCTCTTGTGTTCTTTCCATAATGTATCCTTATTATCAAAAGGGGATGTATAAATGTCTTAATTAGGCCTAAGCACTAAACTGTTATTTATTTTACCCGTCTTGAAGAGTCATGACGTTCTATGTGAACCAAAGTTTATTGGAAAAGGAAGCTTCTTTGATTAAGGGGGAGGATACAATTTGTCTATGGATATAAACATAAATATTTAGATTGCAACTTGTTGCAATGTCAATTTAGTTAAATAACAGTAATTAGGTTATACCTCAGCTCTATAACCTCCTTAGCCATGTTTTTTTTATATCTATCTATCTATCTATCTATCTATCTATCTATCTATCTATCTATCTGTCTGTCTAACTATCTATCTATCTATCTATCTATCTATCTATCTATCTATTTATTTGCGAATTTAGTATCAGACACATATTCTCTTCCATGAAGCAGGCTTCAAATATAATTCAAATATAATACAAATTGGTTACTCCCAAAATAGTTATATCAGTGGGAACATCCATGCCTAGACAGTCAGTATTGTATTTCATAGGACTCACATGTTGGTAAGCCCACTGATGCATTATTTTCCTAAGCAGGCTGCAACTGATGTCTTTTGCTGTAAAGAGACACCATCACCAAGACAACTCTTCTTATAAAAGGACACATTTAATTGGAGGCTTGCTTACAGTTTCAGAGGGTTAGTCCATTATCATCATGGTATGAAGCAGACAGGTATGGTCCTAGAATAGTAGCTGGGAGCTTTCCATTGTGTTCCATAGGAAGCAGGCACAGAGACACAGAGGGACAGGTTGGGGGCTGCTTTGGCCCATCTAGTTTTTTCACACATGTGTTATGAGTTGGATCTGGAAGTTTCCCCATAATCTCCTATTTAATGTGCTTGCTTTCCCAGAGTGCAGGACTGTTTTGAAAGTATCTAAGAATTTATGAGGTAGTGTTTGGATGGTGGACATTGCTTACCGGGACAAGGACTTTGTGGGCTATACTTTCTCTTTAGTTAACCTGTATTTTCTGCTTCCTTTGGTGTGCCATGTAAACAGAATCTCCCTCATACCCCTAGTACAATGGAAGGAATAATTGTGCCATCTTCGCTAGGATGAACTGAAATCATTCTGAACACATGAAACAAAGTAAATCTCCCCCCCCCTTTAAATTGTTTTAATGAGCTATCTTGTCACAGTGACACAGAAAGTAACTAATTCAATGCAAATTATTATGCATGTGTGCATACGACACTAGCACGTGACTCCAATGTGGGCTGCAGTTTCACTCCACTTAGTTCTGTGCCAAATATAAACTGTGACCTACTTAAGGGATCTTGCGGCTGTTTTGCTGAAGGCCTCCAGCGGCTTCATTCTTTAGAACAATGCTAAATTCTTCATCAAGAATTTATGGATGTGGATGTGACTCCGTTTTTTATCTTATTTGTCTCGAACTCACTGATATTCTTTCTACAGAAACAGTGAATAACACTCTGCAAAATGATTCTGGTAAACTGCAACGTTTCAAGCTGCAGGTAAAGGAATATGCAGGAATATTGCCAGAGATGGGCAAGGATGCTAGGCAATTTGATGTCAGCTCATCTACCTCTACTCCATCACCAAGGAGACAGAAGTGACCCAACTGGGTAGATATAAGGATGAGGGTGAAGAAATAACACGGGAGGTCAAACCCTGACTGTGATTTGTTACTTTGGGGTGGAGGTGGGGTGGGAGGGATCTTGGAGAATTGCTAAACTGAAAATTTAAAGGTTCTGTGGATCTATTTGGAAAAGCTTCTAAAGCAATCTTAGTGTATGATATTTATACTACAGGTAAACCCTTTTTTAGCCAGTGTTATTTCCATTGTCATGTTTTCCTGGGTATCACTGTGCTAAGTGTTAAAAAGAATGAAGTATCCCTTTGGTTTTGTTTTTAGTGCTCTGCTTATTCTAAACTTAGGCTGTATTAAGGCTATATCACTTAATACTAGAATATTAATGAAAACTGAGAAAAGAGTTTATGATTTTTTAGTTCTCTTTCCTACTGAAAATTGTGTTTATTTTCTGATCATATTTCGCATAGAAATCAAAAAAAATTTCAATTTCCTCTAACCTTACAAGTGAAAGACAAATACTTAAGAAGCTAGTTAAAATGCTTGTAACTCTCTGCAAGCCTAGCAGAGTATCATTAATAGTGTCAGCAGTTGGGTATCTCCCATGGGATGAGTCTTAAGTAGGGTCAGACATCGGTTCGCTAGTCTCTCAGTTTCTGGTCTATCTTTATCATTGTGCATCTTGTAGGCAGAACAAATTTTGAGTTAAAGGTTTTGTGTGTGGGTTGATACCCTTTCTTTCCACTGGAAGTCCTGCCTGGCTATAGGAGGTAGCCTCTTGAGTCTATATATCCTCTAGTGGTAGAAATCTCAGCTAGAATCACCCTAGGACTCCTTGTAGCCTCCTTAATCCCAGGCAGCAGATGGAAACAAATGCAGAGACCCACAGCCAAACATCAGGTGGAGCTTGGGCAATCTTGTGGAAGAGTGGGAGATAAAATTGAAGGAGCCAGAGGGGTCAAGAATGCCACAAGAAGAACCCCAGAGTTAATTTACCTGGGTCTACGGGAGCTCACAGAGACTGAACCACCAACCTAAGTGATATGCCCCTTACACATTTATAGCAGATATATAGCTTCATGTTCATGTGGGTGCCCTAACAATTGGAGCAGGGGCTGTTTCTAACTCTGCTGTCTGCCATTGGATTCCCTTCCCTGGAATACTTAGTTGGGCCTCAGTGGGGGAGGACATATTTACTCCTGTTGGGACTTAGATGTCCCACAGTGGGGTGGAACCCAACATGTGCTTCCCATCTTCTGAGGAGAAGGGGAAGGGGTAATGGGAGGACCAATTTGTAAGGGGAGGACTGTGAGGAAAGGAAGAAGGGGGGGACTGCGATTAGGATATAAAGTGAGTAAAAAATTAAATTATGGAAAAGAAAAATGTTTGTACCTATGTGTATGTTTTCATATTGCATGTATAAAATTGTGTGTGTACATACATTAAATTTATGTGCAAGCCGGGCGTGGTGGCACACGCCTTTAATCCCAGCACTTGGGAGGCAGAGGCAGGTAGATTTCTGAGTTCGAGGCCAGTCTGCTCTACAAAGTGAGTTCCAGGACAGCCAGGGCTACATAGAGAAACCCCGTCTCAAAAAACCAAAAAAAAAAAAAAAAAAAAATGTGCAAAAATAATGAATTGTATTCTGTCTGCATACATATTCTACACACACACACACACACACACACACACACACACACACAGAGAGAGAGAGAGAGAAAGACAGAAAGACACACACACACACACACAGAGAGAGAGAGAGAGAGAGAGAGAGAGAGAGAGAGAGAGAGAGAGAGAGGCGATTGTATGGACACTAATGGCCCATATACTAGGATACAATGGTCTTCATAGAAAATACAGCAAGTCTTTATGGTTCTAGGCCACAAGTCTGACTTTCCAACTTCTGTCCAATTGTCTTCCATTTTACCAGAAAGGCCATTTCCTGACATTCAGTTGCATAGAATGAGACACACAAAGGACAGAAACCCAGCCTTCTCTTCTCCATTTGGATTAGATATAATTAGCTCTTGATCCCAGAGACTGGATGCGCACTTTCCACCTCTGACATCCCTGACTTGTCTCCTGGCTGGGCTGCCTTCCCACTTACTTCTCACTGATTATAGTTTCACCTGTCTTTCAAATTCCATTTCAAGAGATACTTTTATGCGGTTGCCTTTGCTGATCTGAATTCTATACTCTTTTGTGCATCCTTTATAAACCTTAAAATAATCTTCTGGATGCCAGTGGATTCACAGTTTGTCTTACCTTATTTTCTGCAGCTGAGGTGGGGCCCCCGCAACTTCCCTGATATGGCAGTGTGATTTTGAATGTGAAATGGTCCTCATCCCTCCAGTGTTGAACACTTGACGGTCAGCTTCTGGGGCCACTTTGGAACTTAGGAAACTTTCAGGAGACGGAGTCTTGTTGCAGGAAGTACATCACTGGGGTAGGCTTTGAGGTTTTAGAGCTTGGCCCCACTTCCTGCTCTTTTTCTGCCTTAGGGCTGCTGACGCAGAGTGATGCAGTTAGCTGACCTCATCCTTCTGCCACTGTGGTTTCCCCATCAGGGAGGACTGTGTCTCCCTGGAATGCTCAGCCAGCATAAGCCCTTTCCCATTTAAGTTGCTTTTTGCCATCTATTTTTACTACAGGAACGGGAAATGAGACCCTGGATGAAAAACACAAGTCTTTCTAAGGAGGAGGGCAGAGGTGACTGGTGTCTTAGCCTTCCATCCAACGTGACTGCAGAGAACACATATGATCTCTGTTTATATACTGGCAGATAAAACAAAAGGAAGGCAACAGAGAAGCTCCTGCCTGGAATGTAAAGAAAGCATTTGCTGTCTTCCTACTCTCTAAAGAACTGGCACAGGGAAAAATCTGCCATCAGCCCTAGAATTTACCTCTTGCAACCATTATAAATTACATAGATAACCATAAACCTTCTTTTAAGGATGAGGTAACTAGACTCAGAAAGTATAAGGAATTGGCTCCAATCCTTGGACTCAAAGCATGAAGTCGGGGTGTGCACACAACTTTATGAATCCATAAACACACGATTTAACCACCTTTTAACAAGCAACAGTCAAGGCTGAGGCCTGGTTATCCTCTCGAGCAGAAGGAGAAGCGGGGATGATGGAGTAACAGAGAGTGCATGATGACTGCTTTCTTCAGCAGGAAACAGAACTCTGATAAGACAGATACATTAGAGAGTCTCCAACACAGAGCAGACGGCAATGCATGCCTGACCCAGGAGCCGCCTATGGTCAGTGATAAGTCAGAGAAAGGACCACAGTCATGGAGATGTATCTGGGGAGAAAAGACTTTGGGGAAGTTCTGACTCAGGGAACAGGATACTATGAACACCTAAGCACTAGCTGCACTGGTGTGGGGTTTTGTTCCCACACCTGTGTCCTGGTGCCTGCTGCTTCAGCATCCGATTTCAGCTTTATGAGCAATGAAGGAAGAGAGGCAAAAGCAAATAAGTGCACAGATTTTCAGAGTTGGCATCTTTTGGGAGGTTTTTGTTTTGTTTTTGTTTTGTTTTGTTTGTTTGTTTTGTGCTTTGTGATCTTTCTGAAAACTGCTGGGAAATTTCTTTCTTTCTTCACATTTCCTAATCCCGTGGTTGCCCGGTAACGGAGAGGAGGGGCTGACTGCCAGGCAGACCACCAGCACTGCCTCTCCCAGGGGCTTGCCCAGCCTCCCCTGAGATGCTTTTAGTTCACAGTCAGCACCCTCTGTCTCCCCCTTTACTCTCTTTCTCCATTAGGCCACCACCTTCTGTGATTACAATGACCTTTCGGCAGGGACTGGAAGGATGGAGAAGTTGATGCTGTCTTATTTCAAAGGCTGCTTTCTGGTTAAGAGGAAGAGCCTTGATAGCATGTAGCCTGCCACTGCTTTTGCCGCTCTTGGGCTCCTGTGTGTTTCTGCAACATGTGCAATTTACTACAAGCTAGAATAGATCGAAGCTCCACAGAAAATAAATCATGGCTACTTGCAGAGAACTCTTAGTGTTTAATTAACCCCTGGACCTCAAACAACTCCCTGTAAACTCTCTTGCTGAACAGCAGAGTCACTATGGCAGTCCTTTGTTCTGGGATGTGAGTTCCTTTGGTGGAAAAGACAATCTCCTTTTGCCTGTTCTTAGCAGTGACTGCAAAGCCAGTCCCCAGATGTTTTAAAGATAAAAATAAGGCAGGTTGTTTCTGCCCTCTCTTAAGATCAAAACCTGATCCAGAGAGAGTGAGTAGCCCTTGTCTCCCAATGATCCTCTCAGTTCATTACCCAGACTCTCCTTAAGATCCTGTTGTTGGGATAAGAAGGGAACTCTGTTGGTCAAATGCTCTGTGCACCTCAGGGCTCGCCGCTCTCTTTGGTTAGTGAATTATTTAGTCTCCTTTAGAATTGTCAGGCATCTGTCTCTTCAGAATCCCAGCATCCTCTGGTGACAGCTTTGAATTTTCAGTCACTTCAGAGAGTACCCTCTGAGGGACCAGAGTCTAAGGCTGCAGGTCTATGACAGAAGGGAAATCTCTTTTGTGAACAGCTCAAGTCCAGGAGTAGATTCCAAAGACTCTTTCTTCTAAAAGTGAATCCTGGACAGATTCACAGGGAAGGGGAGAATTTAGAGGCCCTAAACCAGCTATCATTCACCTTTTATGAGTCAAAGACTCTTTAAAAACCTCCCCAGATCAGTGAATCCTCTTGTCTAGACACAGGAATACCCCAGGGATCACTTTTGGATTATTCTTGCAGCACTGTTGAAGCACAGGCTCGTAATATTCATTGGTTCAGTTATTGCACTGGTCAAAATGAGTCCACCTATCATGGCCTCAGTGAAGGCACAGTGAAGAAGGAAGGTTTAAAAATGGCTCTAGCAGCCAGAAGTGGGGTGCATAGAGCATGTGGAGAAGGGAACCCCCTAATGCCATACCTGATTTCTGCTCTTAGAACTAGGCTGACCACAATCCCTCATGTCCTGGGAACATGGATCCTGGCTACATCTTGCTCTGCTTTCTCTTGTGGTCCAAGTGGAGGTCCTGGGACCTATCTAGGAGCCAAGTCCTCCTGTCCTACTCTATGGACAAAATCCTGCCACACACTGTTTCTAGGGTTGTGTCACTGTGTTTTGTGGCCCTTTGAAGCTCTGGAGTCCTCTCTCCTAGATGTCAAAGGACTTTGAATTATTTTTCTCACAGCTCACATCTACCATTCTTGATCCTTGACAGTTTGCTCAGCTGACTTCGGGAGAGCAAGGGACATCAAGTATGCACAATGTCCTTTCCAGGGCCTCTGGAGATTCCAAAGCTTAGACTTACTGGGAAAATGCGCCACATTTCAATATCTTCACATCTTCTTCACGTTCCTCATAAAACATTATTTTGTCATATTCTGTCAGATGTGAGGCCATGTTCTCATCTTCAAGAAGTTTTTGATCCAGTGGTACAGGGAGGAAAAGACCGTGATGCACACTTTTGCACCGAGTTAAACAGTTCAAAGCCCAGGATGCACCATGTCTCTCCTTCAGACAACACTGGCTTTGGGAAAGAGCCCTCTGGCAATCCGGATGCAGGATGATGCTCTTCACAGAGACAGCCTCTTGGCATTTTCTTTTATACACCTTGGAGAATTTGATGAAATACACGCAGATAAGGAGAGATGAGGCAGAAGAGGAGGTTGAAGATGAAAAGAACAAGAAGGAAGAGAGAGAAAGAGAAAAAATAAGAAAGCTTAAAAGGAACTCAGGTGTCTTGATAGAATTAGCCTAGAATTAAAAGGTCCTAGATTACAGATAGAATATGTGAGTTACACAGACAACCAAGTTTTCATAATTCATTTGCACCATTTTTACCTATGAATTGAGATCAGTTGTATAATAATTCGTCTCTATTTACTTTAAAACTATATAATGCTGTAATATAATTCATTACCCATGTAGGCCTGTGCTAAAACTGTCCAAAGATATTACATAACTTTCTTTGCAAAGATACCAACAAGCCTGTATCTCATATTAAAATATTAAGACATTATTAAGAGATACAAACTGCCCAAACTGTCATTTTGGAAATGGAACATTCCACAGCTTCTCTGTATTTTGTCACTTTATTGAACAGTTAACATGAGTCTAGCAAGTTGTTAAGCATATTGCATACCACATTAATATATCAATTCAATATGTTAAATTCTATTATTATTATCATTGTGTGTTATCATTCCCATTTTATGGAAGAGAAAGTTGAGGCTGGACAATGCAGCTGCCTTTCTAAGGAACCCAGGGTGTTTGGACTTAGATGTTCTGGCTGCACAGCCCAGCTGCTACTGCTGTCAACTGTTTTACTAGTGGGATGAGAGTCTTCATGACTGGTATACAGTATTTCTTGAGTTACAGATGCTTTGATGACTAGATGGATTTCAGTTTTCAGGCTTTCATCCAGAAAGAGAATTGTGCAAACCCGTGTGTCAATGTGCACCTGTGTGTACTGTGTGCCAGTGTGCACCCATGGGTATTGTATGTCTGTGTGTGCCAGTGTGTACCTGTGTATACTATGTGCCAATGTACACCTGTGTGTACTGTGTGCTGGTGTGCACCTCTGTGTATTGTGTGCCAGTGTGTACTTATGTTTAATGTTGTGCCAGTATGTACCTGTGTGTATTATGTGCCAGTGTACACCCTGTGTACTGTGTGCCAGTATATACCTATGTGTACTGTGTGCCATTGTGCACCCATGTGTATTGTATGTCTGTGTATGCCAGTGTGCATGTGTGTATACTCTGTGCCGGTGTGCACCTATGTGTACTGTGTGCTAGTGTGCACCTATGTTTACTGTTGTGCCAGTATGCACCTGTGTGTATTGTATGCCAGTATGCACCTATGTTTACTGTGTGCCAGTATAGTATGCACCTGTATGTATTGTGTGCCAGTGTGTACCCTGTGTATTGTGTGCCAGTGTGACCCATGTGTACAGTGTGCCAGTATGCTCCCATGTATATTGTGTGTCTGTGTGCACCCGTGAGTATAGATGTTTTCCATACACCTCAGGATCACTTTTGGGAGCTTTATTCCCAGAGTTTCTGGAGCTTTCCTGAAGGCCAGGAAATATGCCAGGGAGACTGTGCAAATTGTAACCTGGAGCAGAGGATGTCTGCTCGGACTTCGGAGGGTGGACAGCAAGACTGTTGGTTGACGGGTATTTATAGCAGAGAACACTGATACAAACCCCACAACATCCTGTGCAGCCCAAGTCTGCTGGCTGGGTTGTTGATGTGCCACTCACTGTGCATGCACTGGTTGATGACATCAGGATGCAGGTTGTCTATGAAAAGGGCTCATCTTTCTTTTATCTCTCACTTGTCCCTCCTGCTTCTCCTCCCCCCCTCAAAAAGGATTTCAAACTTTCAAAACCAGCCCTGTAAAAGCACATTATTCACACTTCTCTCCACTGTAGAGAAACATTAGACATATTCAAAGAATCAGTGATGAATTATTGGGATAGACCTATACCTAGCTTGTTACATAATTGTATATAAGCACGTGATTAAATGCTTGCCTAACATGTGTTTGGGGATCAATTCTTAGCAGGGCCTCTCCCCTAAAAATAGAAAAAGCAAAAAGGAAAAAAAGAAAAGAAAAGAAAAGAAAAGAAAAGACAAAGGGAAAAGAAGAAGAAGCACTTTAGGATTGCTTGTCAAGTGAACTCTCAAGTGGCAACTGAGTTTAGTTCTTGGGAAAGCCAGGCATTGCTCCTGCTGGAGCCTCCAGAGCTCCAGCCTGGATTTCCTCTCTGCTTCGGATGAAGTCTTCGGTGTGAAAGGGGCCGCTCTCTGTCCACCAGGGGGAGACTGGCCCACAGTATCCTCCTAAGGTTCGAATTGACTTGATTGCCATGTAGCTCCTGATCCGGTTCTCTCCTTCGTGCAAGGAGTGTGGTTTGATTAACAAAATTTGCTTAAAATGTCACTCTCATTTAAAGAAGCAATAAGGACGGGGTGTAACTGTTATTAAAATAAAGTGTTGACTTTGCAGGGTAGCATTCCGTGCCTGGGAAGCGAGTGGCAGGAGTTCAGAGTGCAGATAAAGATGCCCGGCAGCCTCCTGAAGCTCTGGTCCCAGCTACCCTGCTGCTCCTGAACCTCTGAGCATTGAAGCTCTGCTCTGCTCTGTAGCTATTTGACTCAAAGTGCTCGGCGCACTGCTGGTCAAGCTTGTTACCTTTCTGTCTTCTATTGTGTCTTCCTCTCCCTCCTCCAGCGTTGTCAAGCAGTCCCCAGTCATAGTCACCAAAGCAGTGACCTGTCCTGCAAAGAAGCTATGGACTCTGACCTTGTCTGAAGGTGACTCCCATGACTCCTAATAGTAATGTACCTTCAGCTTATGGCCAGAATTGGAGGGTTTGCATCCAAGAGCTATAGTTTATAATCACACACACACACACACACACACACACACACACACACACACACACANGAGAGAGAGAGAGAGAGAGAGAGAGAGAGAGAGAGAGAGAGAGAGAGAGAGAACAACTTTTGTTCCTTGGAGCCTACGACCTTAGCAAGGCAGCTACGTAGCTGAGCTGTATTTTTCCATTTTCTTGTGGAATGTCAGATTTGGTTCATGTGGGGGAGCTATGCCTACATGCCACTGTACTCTGTAACTGAGAACATGGTCCTAAATTTAACACCTATTTAAAGCAATCAGTTATAAAGATGTTGCTTAAGCCAAAACAAATTGTAGGTATTTTGTCTTCATGGAGACATGTAATTAGTATCAGTGGAGTATTAGCATCTTCCTTTTGAAGAGGTGGGGGTGGGGTGGGGGTATGGGTAAGGTAACCAGAGGGATATGAGTGCAGGGGACATCAATCAATGTCTGCTGTAGAAAGCTGCTGGGGGTTAGTAGGACTAGAGAGGAGAAAACATCTGGGACACACAAACAAATGTGTGTACCACAGGGAAGTGGGCTAGAGACTAGGAGATGAGGATACAGGAAGAACAGACCTTTTAAAAATGGTTCAGTACCCTTAGATATCATGGAAATGCAAATTAGAACTTCTTTGAGGTTTCATCATACCTAAGACAGAATAGTTAAGATCAAAATAAGAAACAAAGACAAAGTCTGAGGAGGGTATGGGGGAAGGAACACATTTATTTACTGGTAGTGGGAATACAAACTGGTATGGTGACTATGAAATCAATGTGGAGGTTCTGCAAAAAGCTATGAAAGGTTCTACCATGAGTCAGATAAACCTCTCTTGAACATGTACTCAAAGAACTTCATATCCTACTATTGAGATATCTGCTCATCCACATTCGTTTTTACTGAATTTACACTAGGCAAGAAATTGAATCAACTGAAGAATGGGTAACAAACATGTGATATATTTACATAATGGAACATAGTTCATTATTGGGATTAAGGAATAAAAGTTACAAAATTCATAGATAAGTGGGTAGATATGGAAACAATCATTGAGAGTGAAGTAACCCAGGACCAGAAAGACAAGAATGACATGTTTTCTATCAGTTGTGTATGTGTTTTTTATTTGGAGAAGAAGGGTTTTCTATGATTTTTTTTTCAGAAATTCTTTTCATGTTAGCTATTCTCAGTATTCCCTCTTTTAGACCACCACCCCCATCACCAACACCATTTACTTCTTTTTTATCCCACTATTCCCTTTGCATTTAAGACCTATTTCAAAACATAATCCCATACCTGTCACTGTTACTGGAGCCAAGAACCTGTGGGCATGTTGCAGGCACTATAAGAGAACCCACTTAGAGCATTCTGCTCAATGGGCATAGTGTAACACAACTCCTAATGACTTATCAGACTTAGGGTTATACCCATAGCATAATGTATCTCTCAACCCTGGACAAAGAAGCTCCTATTTATAAGATTTTGATTAACATATAGAGACCTACAACTGGTCAACATGTAGAGAGTAAGAGATTGAGGAATGCTCAGTCCTAAGTGGGACCCTTCTTGGAAGGTTCACAAAGAGGGGGTAAAGATCGTATGAGCCAGAAGTGGTCAAAGACTATAGGGCAACAGTTTCCCAGACACAATAGGGCACCTACACATATGAACTCTCAGCTGTTATAACAGCAAGTACAAAACCGGCACAAACTTAAGCCAGCAAAACTCCCACCATGAAGGTGGGGAGAGGTGGGAACATATGGGAAGTACACATTAGACTGGAGAATGCTTCAGTGACTAAGAGTATTTGCTGCTCTTGCATGGAAAACATGTTCAGTTCCCAGCAGCAGCGTGGTGGCTCATAATCATCCGTAACTCCAGTTCCCGAAGAGTTAATTCCCTGTCTGACTTCCATGCGTACCGGGCATATGTGTGGCCCAAGAATACAAGCAAAAGTTCCATATACATAAAATAAATAAATCTAAAAATGCTTTAAATTAAACTTGATGGTTTTAAAAAAGGAAGACACAAAATTGAGTAAGAACGTGAGGAAACTGGGGGAGGTAGTGAGCAAGATAAAAATACAGTATATGGATTTCTCAAATCATAAAATACTTTTGAGTGCACATGACAAAGTAAGTAACCCCAGTGTTCTTATGGTCTCATGGCAGACACTTCAGCAACACTAGGAGTAGCCATAACTCCTGACATGGAACACCAAGGAAACACCAAGCAGCAACGGAGAATGCTCTAGAATACATAGGAGGAAGGCATCATATTTCTGTGGGAGGATTTAAAGGACTTCATGAAGTTGTTGTTAAGTTAGACTGCAAGGGAAGAGTGAAAATTTGAGAAGCTAAGAGGGGAGAGGTGGCAGAGATTTCAGGAGTGGTAACAAAAACAAAAGAAGAAGATGGTCATTTTCACAGTATTAAGTCTTCAAATTCATGAGCAGAGAAGATTGTTTTACCTCCTAATATTTAATTTATTTTCTTCAGTCTTTAAAATCTTCAGTAGAAATCTTTCTTATTTGATTAGATTTGCTATAGTTATTTTGAAGTAGGAATTTCTGGGTTTTTTTTTGTTTTTGTTTTTGTTTCTTTTGAAACTCAGTTGTCTCATGTGATGTTTTTCTGGAAACCGTCTTGTGACAGGATGTTTTACTGAAGCAGACACGTGAGAGGGCATTTGATATTTTGCTGGAGTGGATGCTTGAGAGGGTGTGTGATGTTTATGAAGAATGTAAATATAACCCCACAGACAGTGAGGGCATGGTCTTGCATTCCTAGTCTGGGCAACACTTTGTTGGTCTTAACTAGTCTTTATTAGACATTCAACACTTTGCTGTTCTTCACTTTGTAGAGAGAAACACACCAAAGAACTTCTCATGGTATTCCAGCTGATTCTTGTCACTTCAACTGACTAGTGCCAATTTGGTAGATCCTTGAAGTTGCTGCTGGATTGAGCTGCTGTTACTGATTCATGTTTGGTGTTTTCTATTGGACTGGACTGCTCTTATCCTGACAACGAATGTTGGAATCACCCCAGAGAACACCTTCTAAGCAGGTCCACCCCTCCCTTGTCCTATTAACCATCTTTCTCCCCTACCTTTGCTTGGTGAGCTTGAAGGGAGATTGAAGAATTTAAGAACACTAAATAAAGTACGCTTTTAATATCTGTGAGGTATCCACTCTGCTGATAGACAGTGAGGCTGTGTCTATCATTGATGGTGCCAAGTGTTTCTTTGAGGCAGAAAAAGTGTGCTGTGTTTTCTAATCCAATCTGTGAGTCTGTGTCTTTTTATTGAATACTTGAGATAATTAATATTAGAGTTATTATTGAAAGCCCATACATGTAATGAAATTAATAAGGGTTCATAGGGGAGATGGGAAGGGATATAGGATGCAGTAGTATAAAATAATGTATAGGAATATAATATAGTAGTTTATAGGAATATAAATAACGGAACAGAAAGGGTTGAGTTTTGGTTGGAGAATGGAAAATAGGATAGAGGAAAGAATATGGAGAGAAATAAATAACACTAAATATCTTTGAAAAAGTTATATGGAAACCTACTGTAGTATGTGTGTGTGTGTGTGTGTGCGTGTGTGCGTGCGTGTGCAAACGCACACACACACATACACACACACACACATTTTCCCTATAATGAGGCAACAATTACTCCTCAATAATGGGGATGGATTATCTCTTTTGGATTTGCTGTTCAGTAAAGACCTTAGGGAACAATGCCATTTCTTTCTTTCTTTCTTTTTTTTTTTTTTGTTACCATACATAACTTAGTGGCAAGGCATTATTTATGATGATATAAAATACTTGTGTCAGAACCTTGAGATATCAAGCTGATACCCACATGAAAGTTTCATCAGTACTAGATAGTTCTCACGGTGTTGGAAATTTCTGTGCATACTACCAGAGGGAGAAAATAAGCACTAAGTTTGTCCTGTTGTAAACCATGTAAATTACAACAACAATAAACCTGGAAAGATGTACCCACAAGAGCAAGAATGTCAGGAACATCATGGGAGTAAACAACCACTTCCTGATTGGATTTAAGGCACACTATACAAGATGAAACTCTTAATTGGCTGTATTATTGGGTCAAGAACCTGTGGTTACACAGGATAGTCCTAATACCTATGGGATAACCTACAATTATATTTTGCTGAGTGGATACACTATTAAACTAACTCTAATGGTTTATCATTAAGCCCATAGGTTAGTGAATCTCTCAACTCTCATCAATGAAGCTTTTGTGTGAGGTAGATATCAATTAATACAGAGATGAACAACTTCCCAATTACAGATCATGAAATAATACATATTACTCATCCTTAAATGAAACATCTATATTACAACTCCTTCTTCCAAAGCTGAGAGATCTTTGCACAAGAGGGAGACGAAAGAGTAAGAGCCAGTGGTAGTATACAAAAAAAAAAAAAAAAAAAAAAACCCAATGTCTTCTGGATACAGCAGGAAAGATGAACACATGAACTCTGTGTAGTTATGACAATGTAACATACCTGTGAAAGCTCAAACCAGACAAAAGTACAGCATAGAAGGGGGGGGTGAGCAAGAAGTCCCAACCCTAGCTAAAGACCCATTAGAAATGGATAGCTGTCGAGAGGAAGAATCAGTCTTCTTTCAGAGTATAAGACCTGGGAAGTTGACCACACCCCAGTGGAGGATCACACATCTCGGAATGCATGTGTAGCACAAATAAGACTGGATACAGTAAGGAATATAGAGGACACAAAGTTGGGTAGATAAAGAAAGGGTGATGGATCTGGGAAGAGTTGGGGATGAATATGATCAAAACACAGTGTATGAAAATTTAAAATAACTGATAAAAACCCTTCTACTATACAACTCTCCCAAAATATAAACATGCGCACATTCAAAGTGTTTAAATGTAGATATCATACAAGAGGGTATAATCCCTGGTAGACACCACATTCAACAATCCAGTGCAGGCAGTGTGTACCAGTGCAAGAAATAACTATTGGGATGATTGCCCAGCAGTACCAACAGACCCCCCCAAATATAGACTTTTGCCATTTCTTTTGATTACCCTTCATTACTGGAACATAAGATCCTCTTGCTGAATCTTAGGCTGTGGGTCATGGTAGTATTTACCTGGAAGTTTCAATCATGCCTGCTAGCTTGCATGATGCTTGAAGGTGCTATGCATGCAACTAGAAGAGAAAAGTAATTGTCAGTCTTACCCAGTTGTGAACCCTGTGAATTGTGACAACCAACCTAACAAGATATGCCCCTGGTGCAAAAATAATGTTGTGGGAGTAATTAACCACTTTACGATCAGATTTAAGGCCCTGACTGTTCACTTTTATTTTCTTGAGCCATTGGGCACAATTATAGTATAAGAAGTATTCAGCAAAATCATAGTTTAATTTTAAATTTCCTTCCTGTACTCATTAATGCACTGATAAATCCAACTCATGTCCACTTACACTAAGAATTCTGTCTGTAGAAGAATGCATCTATTAAGTGTAGCTTATAGTCAGATACCTTCTTATCAATAATAACTAACTAGTACATTTATTTATTTATATTACATTTACTTATGTGTATGTGGTTATGTGCATGTAAATGTAGGTGTCCATGTATACCAGAGGTCAGAGACATTAGAAGTTCCAGAGACAATGGATACCCTTAAATCTGCTGGTACAGGCAGGCGTAACTTGGCTAAAATGGGCTCTGACAATAGAACTCAGGTCTAAAGAACAGTGTGTACTAGTAGCCAATGACGTATCTCTCCAGCCCTGTCATTTCCACATGTTTAAAAATTTATTTGTGGGAAAGGGACACATGTTCCAGGGACCAATTGTAGAGGTCAGAGGACAATTTGAGGGTGATTCCTGAGGTTAAACTCAGGTTCTAGACTTATAAGTCCCTTTTCACCCACTGTGCCATCTCCCAGGCACTGGGAGTATATTTTTATGAATATTAAGTTTATAAATTTTATAAGTCATGTTCTTTGAAGTAACAAAATCACTTGCATATTTATTATTCATTATTATTTATACTAGAATATTTATTATCTGAAGCAGATTTATCCTAAGAAACTGGGTCATATGATTATAGAAACTAGCAAATTCAAAATTAAACAGGTGGATCAACAAGCCAGTAGCGGCACTTCTCCCAGGCCTGTGCTTCAGTTTCTGCCTCTAGGTTCCCATTATGTGTGAGCTCCTTTCCATGGGATTAATTACTCAGTAATTACCTGAAATCAGGATGTGTAAATTGAACAAACCCTTTTCTCCTCAAACTGTTGTGGTCATGGTCTTCATCAGAGCAGTAGAAAGCAAACAGAAGACAAGTGGTCTGCTAAGTGTTGGGTTGCAGCCCAGATCTCTCAGTCCATACTCATTAGTCAGAACAGCTCATGGTGTCTTTCATGGAGATCTAAGAACAAACAACCCTTCTATGGCCCTGTTTTCATGTGAAAATAGACAGCATATTGTTACTGAGCAATTTACTGAAGCTATCACAGACCTTGCTAAGTTCCAAGAAAGAAGTAAATATGGTGAGGCTCTGAATAATTTATATGGTGTACTGGTCATGTTTTCATTAGTGTGGCAAAGTACCTGAGAAAATCAAATTATTAAGGCAAGACATTTTTAGTCTTTACTAAGACGAGGGTTTTTAGTCCACAGATACTTGGTCTGGTCACCGTTTTGTTTTGTTTGTTTCTTTGTGTGGGTTTTGTTTGTTTGTTGTTGTTGTTGTTTGAAGTGAAAGTTTCTCGTTGTAACATGTGATGCAGACTCATGTGCTGTTTTGCTGAGGCAAGACCTATGGGAGGACAAGTAAATGTTTACAGAGAGTATAAATAGTACTCAACGGAGAGTGAAGGGGTGGGGGTGGGGCTTGCATAGATAGCCTTGCAATGCTTTGTTGGTCTTGTCTCTTTGTGGTCTTCACTTCCTTGAAGAGGCATAGCAGAGAACTTCTCCTGATTCTGGTAGCTCCTCATGCTGATTCGGTGGAGGCCTGGCTGTTTCTGCTGGATCATGCCACTGCTGCTGATTCAGGTTTGGTATCCTGAGCACTACTGAAGTGGACTGCTGGTATCCTGACTACAGAGACTGGGACTTCCCCCAAAGAACTACTTCTAAACAGGTTTACATCTCCTTGTGCTATCTACCACCTTTTCCTCCTTTGGACAGTGGGCTAGAAGGGCGGTTGAAAACTCTAAGCTTACAGTTTGGTTCATTGTCTTTTGAGACAGGGCCCTGGTTATCCTGGGCTCACTTTGTAGATAAGGCTCACATCAAACCCTCAGAGATCTACCTGCCTCTGCCTCTGCCTCCCTAGTGCTGGAATGTAAGTCATTTGACACCACACTTGGCAACCCAGTCACTTTCATTGTGGTTATATCCTGTAATATGGAAAAGGCACATGGTCAAACAGTTTGCTCACTTCTTTGAAGACTGAGAAAATGAGAAAGAGAAGAGGGGTGTGTTAGAGCATGATCCAATGGTCTAATTCCTTTCTACTGAACCTCACTTCCTAAAGGTTGCACCATTTTCTACCTGTATCAAAGGTTGGAGACCAAGCTTTTAAGATATGGGGCCTACGGGAATATTTAATATTTAAATGGTATGTGATGGATGGCATGAATATTATTTCTGAGAATACTGACAAACGGGAACCAAAGATAAATTTGGAAGGGAAATCTTTCTAGCAGAAGAAGGGGTGTGTGTAGAGGGCGTGGTACGAAAAAGACATACTTTATCTGAGAACTTCAAAGTTCAATGCAACTGAAAGAGGCTTGAAAAAAATATGAGAGAGTTATAGAACAGGATCAAAGCCAGTGTTTGACCACTACTAGCTTGTGGAACATGAGAATATCTTATAATTATTTTAGAAAGAGCAATCTTTGGGAAGATTCATAAAATAGGAGTCAGATTATTTTATGTATGTTGTGAAATGATTTCTGTTGCTTTGGAAGAGCATGAGACAGGAATAGTAGAGAAGGGGAAGTAAGGGTTGTTAATATGGTCACAAAATCCAGACGAGACATAACAGTGAGAATAGAGATGTAAAATTAGAATGAAGACTTTGGAAATAGAACAGAGGGAGGCTCTCTACAGCAGATTTCATATTTAGAGGAAATGGGAGGGGACTTATGGAAACAGGATGATTTACAGATTTCTAGCTTGACTATATAATGGATATTTTAACACAGAATTCAACAGAAATGACAGATTTAGTTCGACAAAACTGAGTTAAAGATCTGAGAATTAAAAATGTTACCCCAATCAAAGTATCAGAAAAGCAATGGGACCAAGACTCAGGAAAAAGGTGCTGTAAAGAACTCTGAAGTCAGTGGCCTGTGAGGAACCCAGGAGTCTGTGATAGAGAGCAGGGTTTGATGAATGGGCCATCTATTAGCTAAATCTGCAAAGAATCAAGCATGTAATAATGCTTTTGGTGACACATGTTTCTTTGTAGCTATTGTGGATCTGAAGAGATCTGATCAAGGGGCAGTTGATAACATTTTAATAATGATGAGCAATGGGAACAGAGTGGACACAGAGAGAATGGGAGGGAGGAACAGTATGCAGACTACTGCTCTAGAAGATTTCCTGTGGCTAGGAAAATTTGGCAGTTCTCTTTGGGAAGAAAGAGTTGAGGGTTTTATTAAGATAGAGGATGTTTAAATAAAATTGTATGTGAAAATACTGCTTTTAAAATGTATAAAAATGTTTATCTGTAGATCAAAGGCATGGCATCTTGGCAGCTTATTTGAAAATGGAGTGACTATATAGGGCTTAAGGAAGAGCTGATATCTGTGGGCAGCTGGGCAACAAATCTCCAGGACTCACATCCCACAGGGACCGTGACAACTGTGATCAAGTTCTGAATTTTTAATTGCTCACTATTAATTATATTATAAAATGAGGCATATAACTCCAGCTACCTTTTCAATAGCACTTAGAGAATGCAGCTAGCTTCCTGGTTAGACAGGCAGAGTGATATATTGAAATAAGCATGAAATTTAACTGATGAGGAGCTGATATGTCTTTCCATTGCCTTGTGTTTAGCTGTGTTTATTTAGGAATGCTAGTTAACTTCTTTGAATTCTAATTCTCTAATCAGTGAAGCAAGTTTAAGATGATGCTTATTTATACATAAGTTTATCATAAGGGATGCATTAAGATGAATGTTTTGTAAGTCTTGTGAAATGTACATTGGCATAGTAATGAAATGAGTCTTATTTCACAAAAATAGGTTCAAAAGAAACATGTTTCATTATTTACTTTTGCATTATCTTGATTCTGATTAGGAGGATCTATTCAGATCTACAAGGGTTGAAAACTCAACTGCAGGCATTGTTCAGCTGCCACTTCTTCCACTCCAACAGTAAGTGTAGCATGGTACCATGCTAGGGAAAACCACATAAATCCTTGAGATCCAGCATCATCCATGGACATCAGGTGAGGCTCAGGCATGCTAGGAGAAAGGCATGTATGAGAGAAGATCTCCAAATGTTAAGAGCTCCTTGCTCATTTTCATCCTTCAACAATTTTCCATCTATTTCTTCTCCCACAAACTTAAATTTTGTGCTAGGATTTATTTTGCTTTTAGCTCTAGTAAAATTCCTAAGCTATGGAAGCCATAAAGCATCAGTATAGAAGGAGTGGATAAGAAGTTGTTAAGAAGAACTGGTTGGAGTGTAAGTAGAGAGAGAAAGACTAACTAAAGCTGTCTTAAATTATGTCATATGATACATGTTTTTTATTATTTTGCATGGTGGTCTTAAATCAATTGCCTCATAAAGTGATTACTAATTCAAGAACTTGGCAAAACACTGGCCTTGACAACAAATGAGATATATGTAAAAATTTCAGTTCTTTAAAAGAGGCTCATTTTCAAAGACCTACTATTGGATTGGAGATATTGGCATGGCCCCATTTGCTAATGCAGGCATTGTTTCCTTTTACTTTGGCAATGGACTAGGAAACACGATTTCATTTAAGGGATCAATACATTATTAACTGAACACAAATGCATATTTAGAAGCCAACCCTTTCCAAGAATGACTGGAAAGCAGTGGAGCCAATTTCTAGCAAAGGATTGCTTGCTTTATTGAGCGGACCATGGAAAATGAGCATCACTTTGGCTAATTGTTAGAGTGAGCTCTACTTGACTAGATAGTGGTTCATTATGCTGGGCAAAAAGTTCCATTCCCTACCTCATTCTTAAGCGTGTGAAAGCAACAATAAAGGCTTCATTTCAACATTGGCTTGTAGGTTCAGAGCCACGCCAAGTGAAGTGCCAGTGTGGAATGTGTACAATTTATCAGCATAAAATCTCTCCGGGGATGCCAGGCACCATTAAAAACAGTATCTTCCAGAATGAATGTATGATAATAGAGGTTCTTTTTCTAATTACACAAGGATCAAAGACAAGAATTTGGATTACTGTCTAGCTACATTTCTTGCCTCCATGGAGTCTGAGTCCACCACAGCCTTGCCAATGTTTGCCTCTCTAGACAAGAAGTCAATTATAGTACAAAGGAGCTCCTATTGGCTTCTGAGACTACTGTGCTCCAAACTGGCCACTATAGAGATGGCAGATGGCTAAAGAAATAAAGGTCTAACAAGTCAGTGTTTTGCTTGGGGAAGTATAATTACACTTCACTTTAGAAGCAGAACATTCAGTTTGCTAGAAAAGCAATAATATGCCTCATTTACAACCCAAAATAATGGAACACACTGCTTTTTTCTACCTAATGTTTAAAACATAAGAGCATATCTTTAAACTTTTGGACATGTAGCTAACAGTGTACAGTCTCCTGAATACAATAACAGTGTTATTGACGTAAGAAAATTGGCATGCAAGCCCAGACTGGTAAAACAAAACTTAGTTATGGTGTCAGGTCACATGACCAGATGAATGCAAACCTACTCATGACTCTAGGATGACTGGTCATAAGAATTCTTCAAAAACGTGTTTTTATTTACTGTACCTTCTCACTTTGTCTTAGTTTTATTCCATTAAATTTCAACATCACAGAAATAAATTAATCTCTTGTTTTCCCTTGAAGTTTCTGAGGTAGTAGCTGGTATTCTTGAAGATAAACTAGCTATGACACATTTAGGACCTACTAGGTCTATAAATCTCTCTTCCGCTGAATATTGTTATTCTTCTCCAATTTCATCCACTGAATCTTAGAAAGCAAACCATTTCAGTGATACTAACCTATTAACTCTGAAAATTCATTATCAAACCAAAATGATGCTGAGGACATGTGTTCCAGTGCCCCACACCCTGACCTGGATTGTCTTCCAAGGCTTGGTACCCATGGTACACATGGTGCCCAGCGGCAGAAAGGGTAACAGAATTAGGTCTTGCTTCCCAGAAAGAGTAGTGATTCCCTGCTTTGTCTGTGACTCTCAGGTATTTTTTTTAACTGTTACTATTTCATCTTACAAGTGAGGACTTGATATCGATTCCATGCATATCTTTACCTGTCTCACTAATGTTCCCCAAACCTCTTGACTTTGGAGCTTTAGCAATTTACTGAATTATGTAGTAAATATCTCTTTCTCCTTTAGAGAAGGACCAACACCTAAAAGGCCATTTTCCACCTCAAGCACATATCATTTTTAAGCAGAAGCATTTAATAGTGCTGTGTTGGGCCCAGAAAATTACTTGGATATAATGCTTTATGCTACACTATATATTAGCTATTCATTTTCAGAGATAAAACCCAGACATTGCCATTACTAATAGTTGCCGACTCTCAATGTCAGCATCCAAATTTCAGACCATCCCCACTTCCTACCTTCCCAGCCCAGTCTCCCTTCTACTCCCACTCTGGTGATTTTTCAGCCTTCCAGCAACAACCCATTAACCTCACCACATTTTCTGCCCATTAACCTCCTCACATCTTTGCTCCTATATTCATCTCTCTAAGATTTCATGATTCATCATAATAACTGCCTTTTTACACAATCTCAAGACACTCTTCCACTCACTCTGAAAATGCCAACCCTGGTTAAATATCCACCCACTCTGCACTTGACTCAATTGGTCAGCTGTGACTAAGAAAAACCATAAAACCATTATGCTTCATCTCCCTTTAAGTAGATTCTGGGAAATTCCCCTCATTTTCCCAAGGGTTCTGTTTACCTCTTCTTTTCCTGATCCTCCTCAATTTTCTCCTTTTGATTCTTTCCTGGTTGATAACTTGGGTTGTATTCTTTAGTGAAAATACATTAATTCAGAAAAGGAGTCTCACATCTCAATTCTGTCACTTTACTTGTGACATGGTTGAACTCTAAGGAAATCCCTTGCCCTGGAATTTGTCTCTTAACCCATATGGAAGGTGCTTCTGCAGATATGTCCCCTCTATTTTACCTCTGTTATTGTTCATATAATATATAAACCACATACCATCAAACACAAAGTACACATATCAACTGTTTTATCATATGCATAAAACTGTAAGCATCACCATCATTACATGCCATGATATTCTCATCGCCTTTAACATATAACATCGTTTGTTTCACTTTACAACCCCCAATGCTAGGACAATGCTAATCTCTTTTTAATCTCTCCGAGCTACCTTTACTTTCTATATTTTGTATAGATGAAATAATGCATGCCATTTTGATATTTGACATATATAATGTAGTAAAATGCTCCAAAGCATTATCTATGCTACAACATGAGTTAGAGTTTTATTCTTTTTTCATAGTCTACTTCTATTATATTATTAAATCATTTTTGTTTATACATCAATAACTTAGTAGAAGTATAGATAACAGTTACCTTCTTTTTATTATTAACATCATTTGCATGAATCTTCACTGTTATATTGTTATTACCTTCTGCTTGGAGACAGTTAATAGACAACATGCTGTAAATAAACAAAAAATTACAAGGTTCAGGAAACTATTGAAACTTACAAGATCCACAAAGATCTACACCAAGGTTATACAGAATTACTGGGAGAGGAAAATCTTAGATCAGCTGTTGCTGAACAGCCTGTGAGGTATAACAGTGAAATGCAGGCGTGTAGCTTCTGTGAGCTCTCACCCAGGCTGTGGTGCCCTGTTCAGAGATGCAGGGGGCCCTCGGTCATTCATGGTCAAGTGTAAGAAACCTTTCAGTCATTCTCTTTAAACTAACTCCAACAAACTTGGTGGGTCACTGAAACAGACTTGTGGGGGATTGTTTCCAAAGTCTGTTGTCAGTTTACCATCTTGATTCACTAGAAAATATCACGCAACACAATAGGCACCTGAAGTGGGACTAACAGAATCAAACTGAGTTGAAGAGAGCTAATTGCACATCTGCTAAAATGGGAGCAGAGGCATGTAACAAAGGCTTATGCGTATGACAGTGGAGCATCAATAAGCTGAAATCAATACCTTAGATGAGCTCAGGAAATAGGATTTAAAAAAACATTCACAAGTGTTCTCAAGTAATGCAAGAAAAATTTAAAAAGGCATGAGCTATTACCTCATTTAACCTCAATATTATAACAATAAATGTTTGAGTGATGTCCAAGAAACTACAAATATACATCTGAATGAAGTAATGAAGACAATTTAGAATTCTAAAACTGAGTGTAATAAAGAGATAGGAACATTGAAGAAAACACAGCTGAAATAAATAGAGAATTGAAAACCTCAGTATACCATTTAGAAAACTCAGAGGAAATACTTACAAATAGAATGAACCAATCAGGAGACAAAATATAAAAACTCAAGTTACATGCTCAACCATATTCACTGCCACCCTATTCTCAATAGCCAGGACATAAAAACAATTTAAATGTCCTTCAATAGATAAATAATAAATAGATAAATAATAAATATATATGTTATACACCTTGGCATATTATTCCTCTGTAAAGAAATGGATGGACCTAGAAAATATGATATTGAGTGAGGTAATCCAGACCCAGAAAGACAAACACCACATGTTCTCTCCCATCTGTGGGTCTTTGCTTTAAACCCTCAGGACATAAAAGCTTCAGGTGGGCCAAGAAACTCCAAACAGGAAACTTCACTTGATGATAATACCTGCGAAAGTGTCTGACCAGATCAATGTATCAACCTCCGCTGGTGTCTATACTTTCGGACATCAGGGGAGGTGCAGATGGTATCCTTCATTCTCAAAGCTCCCTTTTCTGCCTTACAAACTCCCAATTCCCTGTCCCACTTGTGGGCAGTCTCCACTCCTGTGGAGAGACTGGTGTCCTTCATTGTTCTAATTAAAGGATAATCTGATGCTGGAGATGCCTGTCTGCTTGTGTTTCCTAATCACCTCCATCCATCCTGATCTAAAAGACAGCATATATTGAGTAACCATAGAAACCAAGAAAGTATGAAGGGACCCTGAAGTGGGGGGAGCTTGGAAGAGGGGAATGGACTGATACAGTAAATATGAAGTAAGAAATTGAACAGAGAAAGGGCTCTAAGTGGAGAAGAGGGAGGTAGGTCAATACAGAAGGAGTAATGAGGGCCAAATTACACAAAGGTTGTTTGAGGAATCTTTAAGGAATAGTATTATGTTTTATTTCACTAAATTTATACAATTATTCTCTCTCTCTCTCTCTCTCTCTCTCTCTCTCTCTCTCTCTCTGTGTGTGTGTGTGTGTGTGTGTGTGTCTGTCTGTCTGTCTCTCTCTCTCTCTCTCTCTCTCTCTCTCTCTCTCTCTCTCTCTCTCTCTCTCTCTCTCTGTGTGTGTGTGTGTGTGTGTGTGTACCTCTGACTAACAAGCCAAACACTGAACATGAGAAAGTGACCTCCAAGACAATACATATTAATAATGCAAACATTGATTGCCTGTCAGTGGTCAAAGATAAGTCCCCATTGCTGAAGACATGCTACATTTAGAATACAGGACTTGGGTGATTCAACCTTGGTCAGGCCTGAAAATTTCTTGCCTGTGGTCTAGTTTCCATGGTTCTAAAGAGTACTATGTAAAGTGACAAAGGAGGACAGGAATTAAACATTCCCAGCCAGCTGCAACACTATCCATGACAGTTATCAGCATGGTAATGTATTTATTAAGGTGTAATAAGTGGCGGTCACACACCATTGGCAACCAATGGGTATACTTAAGGCCCTCTCAACAGGAGGTGCGTCCTGTTGTAAGGAGGTAAGTTGGTGTGGTACTGGATATCTAGTCAGCGTCTCAGGCTAGTGAAGTCATGGACCTTAGAAAGGAATCTACAACTGCCATTTTGGTACACCAGCATAAATCCTCACTACATTCTAAATGTCCTCCTTATACCCACAGGCTACTGTAGCTACCATTCATCCACAAAGAAGTCTCTCTTCACAGCAAATGGGGACCAACACAGAAAACCACAACTGGATACAATCCAGAGCTCAATATAACCTGGGGAGCCCAGGCTTAATGGATAATATCTACATTACAGCTACTGCATTTATGTTTCAGGCAATATCATGGGAATGGAACAGAACGATCATAAGAGTCAGAGCACCATGACATCTGATACAAATATATCTCTCCTAGAGATGTCTACCTCAGCGACATCAGAACAATGGCAAGACCAGTGGACTTGTTATTGTGAAAGGGAGAAATTTTCACAGGGCCCCACACCTAGACAAAGAACTATAGGTGAATAATGACTGCTCAGGGAAGGGGAATTAGTTTCTCCCACAGATGAGGCCTCTTGTTGGTTGTCTAAAAGCAGGGTGGTTAGCCTTGAAACCATATACACATTATCAATAAAACAGACACAACAATGTACATAAATACATCTTGGTAGCTGGAAGGGGCTGGACAGATGAAGAAAAGGAAGGAGGAAAACTGATTGATGTAAACCCATTTAAATTAAAATCATATTAAAAGCAAAACAAAAAAACAAGCAAAACAAAAGAAAATCACAGTCAACCAAAGAACCAACCAAACAAACAAACCACACAAAATCCCCCCAAATAACCCCCCAAACCAGGATCTGAACCCTTATGAACCCAGCTGCCAGACATGGGTCTTAAAGAAACAGTTTCTCTTCTATGGAAATAGAGATTGAGCAATGCAACTACATATTTCTCCTTGAGAGAAAGGCTGCATAACTTGAAGAAATCAGTGGGAAATTAGTCCTTTCGGATTGGCTCATCAGAAGCATAGTTGTCACTAGCTGGTGGAACCATGGATATCAAGGCAGTGTTGGAGAAGCAGGTGTTACAGAGGGAGTGAGATATAAGAAAACCAGTGCTTCTCACTGATAAGCAGATATTAGACCAGAGACTTAGAATACCGAAGATACATTATGCAAAACAGAAGAA
>NC_034599.1:19024080-19028277 GCF_900095145.1 Mus pahari
TCCTTCCTTCCTTCCTTCCTTCCTTCCTTCCTTCCTTCCTTCCTTCCTTATTCACATTGACTATAGATTTTTGAACATAGTAAAATGCAGTTAAGTTACCAATATGTACAGCTTGTTTGGTGAATCCTCATCCTTATTAAGTTTTCTAGACTTGCATATTCAGATGTGGTATGGAACATTCCTTATTCCTTTGACTCAGATGGCTTTATTGAGCATGGGATCAAAGTGCACATCTAAAGTCCCCATTTCCTTCATGGCAAAATTCTAGACTTCTTTGCATGCCCAGTGATCAAGCTTCTTGAAGCCCACCCCATGGATCCTCTTGTATTCTCAAGTCACCAACTCATTGTTGGCAAAATGGCCCTTCTCCTTTCTCACTGCCCTTCTTTATGGGAGCCATTTTGCTGGGCCCAAGTTAAAAAGGTCATTTCTCAAGGGGCAATATTTCTACCCTGTAGCATAGCAAGCATTGAGGTATTTCCTAATTGCATTGATTATTTGCCTTAATCTTAGATAGGGGCCTGTTCTCCTCATACACTTACCAGAGGGAAGGAAGGCTCTGACATCTTACTCTTCTTTCATTCTGCCATATACTACCCTAATTTGTTCAATGTATGCTCAAGTATATGGCAGAGGGGGTTCAAACCAGTCTAACTTCTTAACACACTCTGCTTCTCATGGGGCATACCAGATCTTGCTATTCATACTGTAAGTCACACACCCAGAGAATCAATTATGGGTATTATTCTATACTTATTAACTGAATTCTTGTCCTCAAGGGCCAAGGCCTCTGACTCGGGGTCTGGGCCAAGTGTTTCTCTAGATTGTGTGCTTTCATCCTTGAAATTATATATAAGTACCTAAGAGTTCCTAGAGCCCTTATTCAATCAATAAGTCTTTAATATCCCTACTCTTGGTGCAAACAGTGGGGCACAATGAGGACTTTTTTTGTAGGAGTAGGCAGAATTATCACACTATATGGTCCCAAGGTGGCTGAGATTTTTTTCCCCAAAGAATCATTTTGTTTCAAAAGACTCCCATCATATACATTAACATCCTCTACCAAAGCCCATCCAAAATCTCCCAAAGGAAAAAGCATAAGGAAACTCCCATAAAACATAGTGAGAATCATCAAAGATAAAAGTAAAAGGATGCTAGAAAATTATGATCTGTTATGTTGTAAGCTGGTACTTTGCCAAGCAACAGTGGCCAATGTGCTGGCCCTGCCAAGTTGCCAAGGAAGACATGACTGTTGTAGGATAAGAGGGCTGAGAACTGTCTAAGCAAACACAAAATGGAGTCAGGACAAGATGGCGTTAGTTTTTTATTTCAATTATGGGAGTGTGGCCCACTGGCTATTCTACTAGAAGCTCAGAAAACCAAAATACTCTAGACAAACAGAAAATAAGCTCATCTTATGAGGTTTTATATAGAATGAAGTGCTCTGCCATGAACTGGGCTAGAGGCCATTTGTGTTACCTTCTAGTAAAGACTCTTGGTACACTCTGCCCCTATTCTGAGAATTTACGTGAGGCTGAATTCAAAAGTAATGGACTCGATTTTTGGCAAAGGAAACTTCACGTCAGAATCCAATCCATATTGTGTCCCAGTTACTGCTCACTACATTAACCCAGACCTACAGTGTGCTACAGCACAGGAAAACAGAACAACAACAAAAAGTGTATGGAAAACATCTGGTTTGGTGGGGAAGAGAAAACATAAATTTGAAGACAAGGTAGGGGTTTTAAAAGCACAGGCAATTGTTAGAGACATTTAGCATGCCTGAAGAGACACCTTGTGTGTTGTTAAGGGTCGATAGGGAAGGGGACCATGAGGTATCTATTCACTCGTCACGAGCTTCATCTTGGGAAAACCCAAATTCCCTTGAAAGGAGAAGGATTTCCTCTGAACATGTCTGTGAGAAACTTACCCCATTGGGGTTCATTGAAGTGGGAAGGTCTACCCTAAATGTGGATAGCACTACTTTCATGAACTGAGGTTCTAGACTCAACAAAAAGTGGAGCATGAGATCAGCACATTCCTCTCTGTTTCTTGACTGTGGAGCAACGGGACTAGTGGCCTCATTGTTTTGACACCATGCCTTCCCTACCACGGTGAACTTCAACTGTAAGCAAAAAAAAAAAAAAAAAAAAAAAAAGGAACTCTGCTTTAAGTTGTCTCTGTCAGACATTTAGTCACAGCAATAAGGACTGTCACTAAAACAATGAGGCAAGAGAAGTCTTTACCTAGCATATGCCTTGGTTTGGGACATACAAAAGTCATCAAGATGATATGAGACAAAGTGGGCTGGGCTATTTAAGGGCAAATGAAAGCTAAGTGATGTCCCAGTGAGCATTGAGAAGGCTTGGGATCTTGAGCAACAGTTCTCAGAAGACATAACTGATGAAGTAGTGCAAGCAAAAAGATTAAGCATGTTCCTTATTTCTTGCAATAATGTATAGTGGGGTAAAGGTAATTCACCAAGCCTGGTGAATTTTCAGCAGTCAGAAAGGGCTAGTGGAAATTTCACGGCAATAGTGTTGGCCTGGTGACTGTTGGAAAATGACATCTGGATCCACTGGTAGGTTGGGAGTCTAGAATATGTTTCTCTTTGGGCCTCTGCTATACTGTAATTCAGCCCTAGCCAGGCCACTGGGATAGGAGTAGCAGAGTAGTCCTACTGTGGTGGCAGCAGCACCCTAGCATGAAGAGACTGAGTGACTCATGGAAAATAACTGGATATGCAGAACAGGAAGAAATAGTGTTCTGCATGTTGCTGTACATAACAGTACTTTTTAAATAAGACATTGATGCAAGTCATGAGATTGTTACATGCTATACTTATTAACATTTTCCTTAATACTAGCCTCTTAATTATCTAAGACGAACTGGCATTTTTCTTGGAACAGAAAAGAGTGGGCCTTCAAAGATCTTTTCAGTTCTCTATGAGTTTTTAAATAGCACAATAACCCTTAAGTGTCTTACAAATTTTTTAAAGTGTTAGTTAATCCCGTAGTGATAGAATTTATATGCAGTTTAAGTAAAGAAATCAAGAGAGAGTTGAAGGTGATACTTTCTTGAAGTCATATGGTTTAGAGGTAAAAATCTCTGTACTGCATTTGGGTTATCTCCACATGAGTTGTTGATAAGGAAGAACCCTGTGCTTCAGAAACCCTAAAGGCTATTGATTGCCACTGTTGTTTACATAGCAGAAAAAGAAATAAATTCCAACTGATGAAGAAACCACACACTTAGGAAAATGGAGACATTGAGCTGGAAATGATATGGAAGATCCCTTTCATAGTTCTAGACTGTGTCACACAGGCTTCTGGGAGAGCATTGTAACCAGCAGTACTGCTGAGATTCAGTCACTGCATGCTATACTGCCAAGGTGTCTAGTAAGGGGTGCTCAGCAGTGCAGTAACAACAGGACTGTTATGTGTGCAATTAACTAGATTCTGACTGGTTTCTCACTACATACTAATAAATTTCCTGAAAACAGAAGCCAGTATAAACACCTGCATTGAGGAAAGTGATAGGTACCCCTAGGGAGGCCACTGTATTTTTAATAAATAGATATGATATGCCTATCAAATTACCTTCCATCACATTTATGTTCATTCCCATTATTGCTGCTGTCAGTCTCATTAGTAGAGGGAGACTTCTGTTCTACAGTGGAGAGTGCTTATTGTAGAGATTTATAATTGAGTATAATTTGTCTAGATGTTAATTGCGGTGATACTTTTTTTTTTTCTGAAAGTAGTAGACTCTAAAAAGACTAAACATTTACTGGACCCCACAGCCAAATTAATAACATAGTTTGACATCACTCAAGACTATATACTTAACCTGCTGTCCTACTGTGTATTCAGCCTGTTTAATAGGTATAACCTGCCTTTAAAGGGAAAATGTAACCAATCTTACTACGCCTGGGTTTCCGATGCAACCTGTTTTTCACCTAAGCTAAATGCGCAGCTTTAACCTTGCTATGCAACTTTGCCCCCAACTCAGAATAATGTATGTGTGTATATGTGTTTTATGGTAATCATTTGCTGAAAAGAACCAACAGATTAAAAGCACTCTTAAAATAAATGACCTGACCCTGATATAGCTGTCTCTTGTGAGGCTATGCCAGTGCCTGGCAAACACAGAAGTAGATGCTCACAGTCAGCTATCAGATGGAACACAGGGCCCCCA
>NC_034599.1:19028327-19040190 GCF_900095145.1 Mus pahari
CTAATCAGCCATCATTGGGAAGAGAGGCCCCTTGGTCTTGCAAACTTTATATGACCCAGCACAGGGGAAGGCCAGGGCCAAGTAGTGGGAGTGGGAGGGTAGGGGAGCAGGGAGGGGAGGGTATAGGGGACTTTGGGGATAGCATTTGAAATGTAAATGAAATAAATACCTAATAAAATTGGGAAAAAAATGACCTGCAAATTTTGGGTGCAATATGACGTGGATATAGGTTGATAATATTTGTTTTTGGTTTTGAGTGCTATAGCTCAGTAAAGTAACTTCTTCCATAGAAAATTCTGGTAGGATTTCTGTAGGGAATCTCTAATTCCTTTCCCATACCATTTTGTGTGTGTGTGTGTGTGTGTGTGTGTGTGTGTGCATATGTGTGTGTGAGTGTGCATGTGTGTGCGTGTGTGCATGTGTGTGCTGTTCAAGAAACACATAACAATGCTTTTTATTAGAAATAGTCACAGAATCAAGCACAAACCGGCACAAACCCAGAAGAGACATAGACATAAGAAACAGACATCAGGGATAGAGAGATCAGACATAAACAACAGACAGACACAAAACAGACTGGTCACTAACCACAAAATACAGACAGATGGAGAACAAAGAGATGTGGAGACTTCAAATTGGAACTCAATCTTGGTTGAACTTTTCAAAAAGGAAATATCTCTCTTCCTTAATGTGACATCAACACATGCTGGTGCATCTTGGAAGGGTCTTGGATGTGTTCATCAACACTTGCAATTGTGACAATTCCTGACGAAAGCTGCTGAAGGAAGACAGGGTTTACTTTGGCTTATATACAGTTCCAGGGCATTGAGTTCATCACTGTGGCAATAGTGTGGTCGTAGGAGCAGGAGACGGCTGGTCTGTTGCACCAAATCCACAGCCAGGATTGATCAGAGCCTGTACTGAGCTCACTTTCCTGTTTGTGTTCACTCCACGCAATGACCCTGATCAGATTTAAGGCACATCCTTCCTCCTCACGTGATGTAATCTAGAAAGTTCCTTCTATATCTTCCTAGAGAGCAACTTTCATGTTGAATCACATCGCATCAAGTTGGCAACTACCCTGCTCAAAAGCTCCCCTGAATAAATGATACTTACAGTAGCATTGTGGTTCACTGCTCAAATGTAAATGGGAGAAAATGGTGAAATATGTATATTAGAATATGATAGCTGGAGAAGGGGTGAAATATTCATGCAGCTATTTCCCTCCTGGAGAGAGGAAGGAGGCTCAGTCTGTGACCAATACTCTATTTGGAGCAAACTTTGTTGCCTACCCATGAAATACTGCATAACACTCAAATACAGATTTTTGTGTAGATATATGCTTTCAATTGTTTTGGTTTTAAATGTTGAGATTGGGAGCCCTAAACATATTTTTAACTTTTAAAGGAACTCTCACAACAAAACAAAAAGAAAAAAAATTGCTTAAATTGACATGAGAAGAAAAGGATTATCTCAGCAGTCCTATAGGATAAAGTCAAATCAGTCATAATAACCCTTCCTGAAAAAGAGACTGAGAAAGATGAAGTTATAGTTATAGAAGAAGAAAGATACATGCATCTTAATGGGGTTTGTTATATCTACAGGTAAATATGGGCAGTATTGCTATCTTAATGATATTAAAATTGAAATCATTGTCTTTTTTTGTTCTAGATCTTTATTTGTTCATCAAAATTACTTCATATCTTCACTGTTCTTTTGTTAAACTTGATAAGTTTCTATTTATTTTATACTATTATAATTGGAATCGTTTTATTTCATATTTAGCTTGTTTTGCTGCTTGTGAATACAAAGACAATCATTTTGTATTTTGATTTATCTTTCTGCTTTTCTAATCATGTTTTTCATTCCTTGTATATTTACATATGCAAATTTCACACACACTCTGTTGGTGTGTGTGTGTGTGTGTGTGTGTGTGTGTGTGTGTGTGTGTGTTCCTTGATGTTTTCTGTGCTCTACTTTGAATGTGATTTAAACATCTCCTTCATGTTCAGGTGCTGCAAGTGGATCTCATTAGAGAGGTGTTGGGAGGTGTGAAATCCTCAGGAGGAGCACCTGATGGAAGTAATGGGTCACCGAGGATACTGCCTTCTGGAAGAAGTGTTAAATGAGACAAAAGAGTTCCATTTAGAAGTAACAAGCTTGGCTCATCCCTACTGTTTCTCTCTGGCTTCCCATCTCAGCATGTGATCTCTCCCTATTGCATGTCCTTCCACAAAATGTCATCCACCATATAATGCCAAGAAGTCTTTCATCAGACATATACTGAGGCTTGTAACAAATTCTTGAATCTCTAGAAGTATGAGATAAACATTTTAAAAAAATATATAGTGCTTAGCATCAAGTATTTTGCTATAGTAACAGAAAATGAACTAATATCTTCTATATACTAGATCATGTCCTGTGTGATTAGAAATCATCTCTCTTTCTCCTGTCCTATACCAGTGAATTTATGTATTTTCCTCCATAATTGCTTGAACTAGGCCCTCCAGTGAGAAGTGTCTGATCCTAACATTTTATTCCTATTTATGACTAAAATTTATGAAGTCAGATTTCAATAATGCTCTATTAAGTATGATATATATGGGATTTTAATGAATACCCTGAAGCTGAGAATGTCCTCTTTTACTACAGATTTGCTGGGAATTTTATGATGGAAGTGTAATGATTTTTTTTTTTTGTCAAATGCTTTTCCTGCCTTTATTGATATATTGATACAGTTTTTCTTGCTTATTCTTTACTATGAGAAGTACCACTGGCTTCTTTTTCTATTCCACATTAAATATATTCATTCACTTTCTTCTAGTTTTTATGATTTCTGATGAGAAATGGGCCGTTAGTGTGTTTAAGAATCTTATGTATGCATTAACTCACTTTTATCTTCTTTCACAGATCTCTTTGTCTATGAACAAGGAATGAGGTACTTTGTTGTTTTAATTTATGCTATTTGAGGTTTGTGGTTCTTCCTCTCTTTGTGTGTGTTTGTGTGTGTGTGTGTGTGTGTGTGTGTGTGTGTGTGTGTGTGTATGCATGCACGCAGGCACTTGGACATGTGTAGTGCATGTGGGTGAGTGTTCATATCAATTCACATATATATTCAAGTGTGTTAGAATGAGTGTTTCCAGGTTCAGCATGGCTGCTTAGGGGGAGATGTGACAGAGTTTCTGCTCCTAGAGCTAATGGCTGAGTAAGTGGGGGTGTGATATAGTTCCTCCTCCTGGAGCACTACCAGGCTGTTGATCCCATGACCCCCCACGTGCACTGACGGTTGCTTTTGCACCAAAGTTGATCTGCTGTCTTTACCACTCTACTTTCAATCTTTCTTTCTGGGGAGTATACTTCCCCCATTACTCAGAACTATTCATGCCATAGTAAATGAAATGGATGCAGTTTTCAGGAATGAAGAATGAGGAATGGAGAGGGTCATGAGGCTGTGGAGGATGAGGAATGGGACTTCTGCTTGGCCTTAAGGGCCATGGAAAAGGATCTAGACAATATAATCATAATGGCCATAAAAAGCTTGGTACATGGTCCATTTTGGAAATGGTTCATTGCCAGACTTGACCTTAAATTTGGAATTATGAGAACACACATGTACCCTCTAGTCCAATGACTGCTGCATTGATTAGCCAGGATGAACTTGGAGACAATAAGGATAGAGAGTTAGAGTGGTCTCAGGAGAAAGGGTATGGATGGAAAAGTAGGAATTTGTATATAATTTAGGAATGAATCATATTATAAGGAGAGTACATAAGGCTATAGAATGCTGGGTGGTGGTGGCACATGCCTTTAATCCCAGCACTTGGGAGACAGAGGCAGGTGGATTTCTGAGTTCCAGGCCAGCCTGGTCTACAGAGGGAGTTCCAGAAGAGCCAGGGCTACACAGAGAAACCCTGTCTCAAAAAAAAAAAAAAAAAAAAAAAAAAGGCTATAAAATTGCTAAGGGAATGAAGGGAATGATAGTGCTCTGTTTTTCTAGCTGATTGAAGATAACAATACCTGGAAATATATTAGAGAGAGCTAATTGTTTTATTGTGTGACTTACACAAATTCAAAACTTGATAAGGAATCATTTTAATTTTTGTAATTTTTCATTTTTTATTCTTGCATGCAAGCAGTTACTAAAAACTGCTGTCTGCTGTACCAGAAAACTAGAAGAGCTGTGGTCAGCTACCCATACAGAACAGGCTGTGCAAACCTACAAGGACATGTGCTTTTGCATTGTGATTGGTTCTGCGAACCTACAGGGACATGTGCTTTTGCGTTGTGATTGGTTCTGCGAACCTACAAGGACATGTGCTTTTGTGTTGTGATTGGTTCTGCTCTAAGGAAAGGGGACTGGGACTGTTGCTCTGAGACTTATAGAGCTTATATAAATTTAAGAATTTTAGTAATTATTAACAATGATCAAAGCCTTGATGATGTAGCTTTAGTAAATAAAGGACTGTTCAGGCTCTCTCTGGAGAAATTAGGAATTAGGAATTAGAAACTCAAGACATCATGGAATTCAGCTGAAGAATAAAGAATAAAGAATCATCAGGGAACAGAGACAGTACCAGATCTAGCTACTTGCATCTACTACTGACTCCAAGTCATTATTGAATCAGTGCCATTCCCATGTCCAGCTTTCTCAGGACCCTCCTCATGCTGAGGCAGGACCCTGGCAGCATGTGTTCACGACTGTGAAGACTAAAGGTAAATCTTTGCCATCACTTCTTAAGGGTTGTCCCCTTTGTGTTTTGAGATTTTTTTTCTCATTGCCCTAGTTAGTCATTAACCAGGCTAAGGTTGCCGCTAATGCGACTTAGAGATCCATCTGCCTCTGCCTATCTGGCACTGATGTTATTACAAGGATCAGCCACCTTGCCCAGTTACTGTTTCACATGAGTTCCTGATGTGAACTCAGGTTTCCAGCCTTGCAGAGGAAACATTTGAGTGACTGAGCTCTCACTCCAATCCCGCTTTGTGGGGTTTCAGCATTAAAAGTTTTCCTCATCATTATGCCATTTTTAGATATTTACATACACATATATGCAGTTCATTGCATGATAGAAAATAACTCAGAGATAAAACATGCCAGTGTATTGACAGTACAGATGTGCTTTCCAATTTCTGGCATGGTTTTGTGTTATGAAAGTTTCATAGAAACTAGGCAAATTATAAAAATATTTCACAGTTGCAGGAAGTTTTAAAAGATACAGTTATGATAAAAGATTTAATGTTAAAACAATTCCTTGCCTTTTGTGTTAATTTTGTTAGACTTTTACAATTAAATGCTCACTTAAGTCTTTATTGGCGGTGAAGTCTTTGAATAGCCACTTTAGGGCTCTGATTATATAGAATTATGGCTGAGCGAGAGGCATTTGTGCACAAGATCGTAAGTCTGTCCATGCTTGGTGATACTGTTTTCTCAGCTGATAAACTTTAAAGATTCTAATTTTTCCTTCAAGAGTAAAGTAATGTATAAAAAACTTAGAAAAACAGTCATGCTAATTAATGCTATTCTTTCCATATGTTTATTGTCCCCTGGGGTAAACATCTTCTATAAATGTAAAGTGTACAGAGGTTTTTACCAACCTAATATTGTGCAAACTAAAATTTGTAGCACAGTTTTATAAATTTCTAAGCCTTCTTTGCTTTGTCTTACATTTTCTTTACAAAGCTTTGTAGTGGTCACCGAAGATGGGCAGGGGCAGGACTTAAAACAGCCTAACCGGTATTCTGAGAAAGTAAAGACTGACTCCAACTGCACACAGCCTAATGCTCCTCTTGCTAAATCACTCAGTTGCTTACCTTTGCTGAGAGGAGTCTTTGCAGCACTGGATCCCTGAAAATCTTCCCCCACCACAGAGATTAGGTCAGACCAAGTTGGAAAAGCTTCACTTAGTCAACAAGGGACAATCTAAACTTATGTCTAGGACCAGATCACACTACTTGATAATTGGGTTCCCAGTTCTTCAGTACATAAAGTCTCCTGAGATCAACAGGTTCCTTCTGACTTAATGAAATGATTGAAATGGACCCCACCCCCAAACTCTAAACTCCTCACTTAGTTCCAAACTGAGCTCTAAACTCCTCCAGATTAGAAACTGACAGTTGCATCACTTAGCAGACTTTGAGAGCTTGCACATTCTTTGACTGAGCCCCTTTCTGATTCAGCGGGATCATGGCTGGATATCTCTTCCTGCATTCTATCTTGCTCATGAATTATTGGCAGAGACATAGCCACCATTTTTAAAGGAACTGGCCACATCTGAAATCACAGAGAAATCCAGATTCTTTTGGCTGCATTAGCCTGGTGTTATGAGAGAAAGGAGGGTATCTGATGTCCGAAGTCCTCATGACTCCAGTGTATTAGAAACAGATCCCAGAATGTCAGCTTCTCTTGACAGTTCTGTGGTGACCACCACTGCCATTGCTATCCCTATACATTCTGCTGCAGGTTTTCTTGAAATGCCAAGTATTTACAATCAGTCTTCTGCTCCGGCTGCCTCTATCCTTCATATTTCCAGAGTTATTAGGGGCGTACATAGCTTAGACTTTGGCAGCCCCAACACAACTCAGCCTTCCACCAAGTAAATAGACAAATAACAGTGAGAACATAAATTGATGAATAAGAAACAAAAACCATATACTCCATTGAACTGGGAAAATATGAAATAAATGGATACATTTCTAGATGAATGTGACCTACCAAAGTTAAATGAGAATGATGTAAATAATGTAAACAGATTTATAACAATGAAGAAGGAGTAGTATCAAAATATCTTCCCAACTGAAAAGTGTCACGGTCCATAGTGATTCACAGAAGAATCCCACCATATCTTCAAAGTATAACTAATGTCAACACAACTCTAATTATTCTATAAAACAGGAAAGGAAATAACTCTTCCAAAGGTTTTACAAAACCAGTGTCATCCTAATTCTCAAACTAGTTAAGGACACAGCAAATTTATTATAGACCAACCATTTCTCCGATGACTACAGATGCAAACATTTTTGCAAATTCAAAGAAACGTAACAAGGCCATTCATTATCTTTGTCAATTAAGCTTCAATATAGAGACTAAGGCATTTTCCTGCATATGTAAAGCAGTAGATTCAATTCATCACATATGGACTTAAGAGCAGAAAGCACATGGTCATCTTAGTAGGCACAGAAATGCTTTTTGAAACAACCAAGTTTTTCTTTATTATAGAAGTCCTTAAAAGGCTAGTGATAGAGAAAATATATTTTAACAGTAAAGTCTATATATTTCAAATATATAACATCTTGCTAAATGAAAAATCTCAAAATCTTTCCACTAAACGCAGAAACAAGAGAAAAGTGTCTACTTTTACCAGTTCTATTCAATCTAGTCCTTATACTCTTAGAGAAATTTGAGAACAGACACCACTGTGATACAAATAGAAAAGAAGTCACATATACCTGATTATAAGTGATACGATTCTATACATAGAAGACCTTGAAGACTCCACCAGTAAGCGCTTAGAGTTGGTAAACACTTCTCAGCAACATATCCTAACTGTAGTTCCTTCTCTACTCCCAGTTTCTTCTCACCTCCACTCCTATCCAGATGCATCCCCTCTCTGTTTCTCAAAAGTAAAGAGTAGGCTCCTAAGCAACAACAGCAAAAAATAACTGAATAAAAAATACAATATGATACAACACAAAACCATCCCATCAGCACTTCCTCAACCATGCTCTTCCTTGCTCTATTCATAATAGCCAGAAACTGGAAACAACATAGATAGCCCTCAATAGAAGGATAGATAAAAAAATGTGGTACATTTATACAAGGTAGTACTAAAAAATAGACACCAAAATTGAAGGCAAATGAAAGGATCTATGAAAAAAATCATCTTTAGGGAGAGAACACAGACCCAGAAAAATAAATATGGTATGTACTCAATTATATGTGGCTACTAACCATCAAATAAATGACTACTAAGTTACAAGTGTTGTCTCTATAGATCTAGAGAGGTTAGGTCAGAGGAAAGGACTAGAAAGGGACTCATGAGTATCCTTAGGAGGGAAAAAGTAGAATATGGATAGTCTGGGACAGGATGATGGGAACGGGGAGATTATGTGGGAGGTTGAGGGAAGGAATTTGGGATAGAAACAAAATTTAGGGCCATTTGAGGGTTGGTATAGAAACCTAGAGAAAATGTCAAATAATGAGGGAGTAAGACCCAGAACTGGCCATCTCTTGTTACCAAATAAAGCTGATGGTACCAGGACTGAGTTATATCCAGTTGAGTTGTTGGTCAAAGGGGTCCCATGAAAATCCTCAAACTACATAGAGTGTTTCTAAGACAATAGTTTGTTCTCCACAAAGTTACAGCGAGACCCCATTCCTGAAGGTAACACCCACATAACCCATGAAACATGGAGATGTTGAGCTGGTGCCTACATGGAACCTTCACCCATATGTTCCAGTCTCCATGATATGAGAAGGTACTCTGCATGCTGTCAAAAGAGAAACATTAACACCGACCTGTTGCGTTAGGTGGTTAATGCTACTCAAATGGCCCACGTGGCATTAGTAAAAGTTCCCCACCACCCATCCCAATTTTCTGGATTCCCGAATGAAAGACACACACACACACACACACACACACACACACACACACACACACACACACACACACACAGAGTCTTGTATTTAAATATGTCTTAAAAGGCTCAATGGCTAGGCTACTCGAAAACTTCCATGTTGCTAATACCTCCCCTCTGATACTCCTGAGTTATTACTTACTAAAATTTATATTCCATCTTTGCTACCCTAGACCCAATCAGGCTGGGCCCTTGGTGCCACTCTTCCCTGACTAATACACAATTGGTATGTTCTCTCTTCTGCAGCTCTCAAGCCTAGATCTTATTCCTTTCTGGCATGGCAATTTTCCTTCTTCCTCGGTCTGCTTGCCTACAAATCCCAAAGTCCTCCTCTGTCTCCCAGCCCAGCCATTGGTCACTGGCAACTTTATTAACCAATCAGAATCAACTGAGGGTAGGGACCCTCAGTGTCTTACATACAGATTCTTGTGCAATTTTGGGAAACCAAACATAATGCAAGCATTAAACCAAATTCACAACACCAACCCAACCACAGAAACCTTTGACTTACAAATCTGTCCTCCTGCAAATCATGCTAGGGCAATGGTGGCACAGAACTTGTGGGAACATCTAACTAATGTCTGATTTAACTTAAAGTTCACTTTACAAGGTGGAACCCACACACAACACTGCATGAGTGACCAAGAATCAGAGACTAGATAGCCAAGAGTCTCAGGGCAAAAACAAATACTATTAATCTAAAATAAAGATAGTGATCAAATGACTCCTAATGACACTGTCATGTTCATAGATCAGTGCGTTTTTCAGCCATGATCAGAGAAGCTTCCTTTGGTAGCAGATGGGAACAAACACAGAGAGAGACCCATGTGCAGACATTACACACACAGACATTGGAACACATAGTCTAAATGGGATGTCTCCATTAAATACCTCCCCTCTGAGTTCAGAGAACCCTGAAGAAGAGGTGGCAGAAATACTTTAAGAGCCAGTGGAGATGGAGGGCACCAGGAGAATCAGACCCTCTAAATCTACTGAGCAAAGCTCATATGAACTCATATGAAGTAGCAAGCCCAAGTCTAGCCTGGGTCTACACTAGGTCCCCTGTGTATGTATTATAGTGTGTGTCTGCTAATGCATTCTTTTCCTTTTGCCTTGTCCAGGCAAAGAGAACAGGCCTGGATATTTTTTTCAGGAGAATTTTTAATTAACTTTTCCTTTGTATATTTCTTTGAATATATTATAATAGTTTTTTGAAAACTGGGCACTCTAAAAAAATATAGTATGCTATTTTGTAAAACTATGTATCTTATCCTCCAGGTATGCATTGCCGTGATGGTCTTGTTTTCCCTTAGTGACTCTGAAAGAGCTCATTAAAATCTGTTTGTAATATCACACAAATAAAGATGCCACAATAGCACCTTTTACTTCATATACTAACTTGAAAAAAATGAGTTGAGAGAAAAATTTAAAAACATATTTGAAATAAAAACATATTTCTATTTTTTGGGGGTCTGGTCACTGAAGTTTTTGAAGCATTAGCTTAATGGCCAGGTAATGATTAGACAGATGTATTGATTTTTTTTAACCAGCTTTGAGGTAGGGAGTCTTCCAGTCTTTGTTGAGAGCCTCTGGGTTTGTGTCTGGGGTATTATCACCAGGGTTCCTTTTCTGTACTGTGTATATAGAACCAGTTGTTATCACAGTTATCAAGATATAGAACCATTTTTCATATCTAGCCTTAGTTTGGATTTTCTATTGCTTTAATAAAAATGCAAAGAGGAGCAAAAGGCATTTTAGGGAGGAAAGTGTTTATTTGGCTTTGCATCCTGGGTCACACTATTGAGGGACACCAAAGAAAACCTGGAGGCAGGACCTGATGCAGAGTCCATGAAAAAGTGCTGGTTATTGGCTTGTTCCTCATGGCTTGGTCAACATTCTTATAGCACACAGGGCCACCATCCCAGGGCTAGCACCAACCCCAGTGACCTGGGCTTTCCCACATCTATCGTTAATCAAGAAAACAAAGCATAGGCCAATACAACGGGAGCATTATCTCCAACCTTTTCAGAAATGACTCCAGTTTGTGTAAAGGAGAAACAAAAGTAGCCAGCACACACAGTTCCTTTTCTATGGTGTGGTCTTGATGGTCGTGAATATGTGGGTGACTTTCAGAAGCTGTCTTTACAGTTTACTCCATTGTCACTAGAGGTAGGAACCTGAAAGATGATCCTGCAGGTGGCTTCGTAGGAGCAGCTGCAGCCAAGACTGACTGCTCTACCTTTTTGAGGGTCTCATCTTTTATCTGGTCTGCTATCCTGGCTTATGTCCAGCTGCAGACCACCTACTCACCTTCCTCAGCATCCTCAGAGGATGTACCCCAACATTCCTCTTATGCTCACAGTCTTTTAACCAAGAATGTGGCCCACTCTTTCAATTTCCCTATTGAGATGTATTGCTAAGCTATTTCTTTTAGTTATTCGATTGACTCATTTGTCCCTACTGACATTGACACCTCACACAAGTATGATAGTAAATTATTATCCCTAATCTCAAATATGCCCCAGCACAAATCTTGGAAACATCAAATGAGCTCTAACTCAGGTTGTGGACTAGTGTTGTGGGCTGAGGTTTTCCAAGCCTAAGGTCTCACAATGTAAATTATGACAACTGTTAGAATCTGAGCCGTTTTCAGGGACTCGGGACTTGTTCTTTCCTGCTGACTGCTAGACTTCTGGTTTGTTTTTTGTTTTTTGTTTTTTAATCAATTTTGATAGACCAGTGGAAAGGAGAATTAGAAAAAGACAGGCTGAAACTTTAAAGATCCTGATTTTTACTGACCTATTTGATTTTCAGGGGTGGGAGGAATAAATAATATTTAGTTTTATTTACCAATATTTGGATAAGTTCTAAAATTCTGAGAAAGTTAATTTTAGTAGGGTCTGATTTCCTTCCTTCCTTCCTTCCTTCCTTCCTTCCTTCCTTCCTTCCTTCCTTCCTTCCTTTCTTTCTTTTTTCTTCCCTCCCTATTTCTTGTTACTTCCATGGAGAAACAGAAATTCAGTTTTCCTCATTCTATCACTTGAAACAGTATTAATACTTTCTGAGATTATAGTATAATTATGTCATTTCCCTTTCCCTTTCCTCTCTATGAACTCTCTCATGTACCAGCCCCCTTTCTCTCTTTCAAATGCATTGCCTCCTTTTCTTTTTTCTTTAGTTGTTGTTACACACACACACACACACACACACACACACACACACACACACA
>NC_034599.1:19040313-19064370 GCF_900095145.1 Mus pahari
ACACACACACACACACAATGCACCCTCCCCACACACTTTCAACAACTTCAACAACAAAACCAGTTGAGATTTTGTGTCATTAATTCTGTGTAATGAAACTCAAGCAAAGGCTCTGGTTATTCATTGAGCATAAGTGTATTACAAGCACTATAAAAATAAGAAAGCCTTTCTCAGCACCCTGAAAACAAGTCAGGATCAAACCAGAAAAATCCAGTTTCGGCCACAAAGGATGTCACACTGGTCTACTGTTCATCCTAGACTCCTTACTGCTCCATTTACTACTTCCCTTAGCGAAATAATCACCTACCAAGGTTATACTGGTTTGGCCTGTTTCAGACCCAAACTGAAAACAGTACATATATGAACTAAAGAAAGATTATTTCTTTCCAATGAGATAGGAACTTCTCAACAAGGCTCCTATTCATTACATGAGGTCCTTCCTTTTCTTCCTTATCTTCACAGAAAACCCTAAACCACAAAAGCTATTTTGTGAACATTTCTCCCCTTTTCCTTTTTTTTTTCTGGTAAAGTACAAATCTTCTTTTGAAGTTCATGGAATTTTGAGCCTACTATCTTTCTGCATCCTCTTCAATAACTCCCCTAGCCCTAGCCCTAGGTGTAGTGCTGGGTTGTAGATGTACCAGTGGTGATAGGCAGACCCTGTCACGTTCTCTGCATTTTGACCACTTGTGATTTTCTATAATTGTCTCTGCTGTAAAACTGCTTTACTGATGAGTTTTACAAGCTGGACTAATCTGTAGGCATAAGGACAAATATTCAAAATGCAGTTAGAAGTTTTATTGGTTTTAGGAACTGGCAGTAGTAGGTTTCCCTCTGTGGTATGTGACCTACCAGCCACAGGTAGGTGGCTGTTACAGTACTAGGAATCCCCTCCTATTGAGTGGGCCTCAAGTGCAATTAGACAGCCAAAGGTTATTCTCAGAATATAATGCTAGTATTTCCCCTTTCAAAATCCTTTTGATCCATTCACCTCTGAACACTACTGTATTAGGAACAAAGGTATCACCACATGAATCTTTGAGTCACATTCTAGATCCAAGCTATAATAAATAACAAGTGAAAGTGTATACAACTTACCTATTATCTTCCATTCCTTACTGAGAAATAGTGAAACTCCCCAGCAGTGGAAGCTATGAAAACTGGCCTTTTAATAGTAGGGCTGTATCTTTCTTTTTTTAAAAAAAAATAACTTGAGTACAGATTCCCTTCTATATGCACTACTCATGTTCTTTTTGTTCATCATTTACCTGTGTCTGTGTACATTCAAAGAGAGCATGATCAGCCTCTGCCTTCATACCGAAAGAAAATTCAAAATCACATGGGCTGTCTTAGTTATTTTCCTATTGTTGAAAAAGGACACTATGACCAAGGCAACTTACAGAGAAAAAGCATTTATTGGGACTTAGAGTGTCTGAGGGTGAGTTCATGATAGTTATCATGAGGAGTATGGCAGCAAGCAGCCAGGTATGATTCTAAAAGATTAAATCTGATCTACAAGCAGGAGGAAGAGAGAACAAACCAAAAGTACATGGGTTTCTGAATCCTCAAAACCTGTGCCTAGATCACATCTCTTAATCCTTCCCAAGTGGTTCTAACAACTAGGTGTGTGTTTCTGCGCCACGCCACTTGTGTGTTTCTGTGTGGGCAGAAAACACCTTGGACTGGGTTCGTACTGAAGGGCTAAACATCCTAAGGTAAGAATGGGCTGCAAGGAAAATTGAATGCCCTGGCGGTTTGCACTGATCAGAGCATTATTTATTAATTGGACAAGGAAGGACCCTCAGCCCTCCCCCGAGTCTCTCTGTCTCTCTCTATGGTGGGGGCGATCATGAGCGGAGCCGTGTCTGGAAGGCGGGTCCAAATGAGTGGGTGGTGACGACGTTAGTGGTTGGTCCGAGCGACAGTGGGCGGCGACAGTGGGCGGTGATGATGACGAGGTAGGGCGGTCTAACGACGCTGCATTCTGGGAGATCTGGGGGGTCCTCTCAGTGGCAATCCTGTCCGTCTGCAGGGGGCGCAATATAATGTTTAGAGGGAGAGTGGTTAGTGGAGGTGAGAGACCCCAACAACTAGGGACCTAGTATTTAAGTATATGAAGCTATGGAGTGTATCCTCATTCAAATCAACACATTGAACTCTCTGACTTCCATATTCGGGTGGTTATATCATAATACAAATCGCATTTAGTTCAACTTCAAAAGTCTCTGTACAATTTCAATCATGAGATTGTTTTTTCCATTTTTTATTTATTGGTCTCTCATATATTACATACCAACTGCATTTCTCCCTCCCTCCAGATTTCTCCACCCAACTGTCCTTTTCCCTAGATCCACCCCTTTCACCTCCCCTTAGAAAAGAGCAGACCTTCCAGGGATATCAACCAAATACAGCATAACAAACCACAGTGTATACATTCTCACATCAAGGCTGCATGGGGCAACCTGATAGGAGAAAAAAGGTCCCAAAGTCAGGCAAAGGAGTCACAGACAGCCACCATGTCCACTGTTAGGAAGCCCACAAGAATACCAAGCTACATAAACATATAATTTATGCAGAGGATCTAGATCAGACCCATTCATGCTTCCTGATCTCTGTGATCCCACTTGAGTCCCACTCAGTTGATTCTGTTGCCCATATTCTTATGGGGTCCTTGATTCCTCTGGCTCCTCCAATTTTCTCTTGTTCTCATCCTCTTCCTCCTCTCCCTCCTCTCCCTCCTCTCCCTCCTCTCCCTCCTCCGCCTCTGCCTCCTCCTCCTCCTCCTCCTCCTCTTCCTCCTCCTCCTCTTCCTCTATAGCACTCTTGAAGTTCCACCTATATATTTGGCTGTGGTGCTCTGCATCTGCTCAGATCACTTTCTAAATGAAGTCTCTCTAATTTCTCTGATGACTATTATGCTAGGCTTGAGTACCAGCATACTATGGAGGGATGACCAACTCTAGGTTGGTGGTTTTATGGCTGGGATGGTAATTCAATCTTTCTACTTGAAGCTTTGCCTGGTTATAGAGGATGACCTGTTCAAGGTCTGCGTTCCCATTAACCAGTAGTGTTTACTAGTGTCATCCTCATTATACTTAACTTCCTATGGAAAATAAAAATTCCAAGAATCCCATACAATGAAAGAACATCCAGAGCTATCATAATGTCTGAGTTCAAGCTGTACTACAGAGCAAAAGTAACAATAATCACATGGTATTGGCATAAAAACAGATGCTTTGATAAATGGGATTGAATCAAAGACCTAGAAGTAAATCTGCATACCTACTGACACCTGGTGAAGTGGAAATGTCTAGTTTCTTTAACAACTCAGTTGTGTCATGTGATGTTTTTCTGGAAGTTGTCTTGAAAGAGGGGATGTGATGTTTTGCTGAAAACAAACATTTGAGAGGGCGCATGATGTTTAGAAATAATATAAATAGAACTCCAAAAACAGTGAGAGGACTTGATTGCATTACTATGCCATGCAATGCTTTGCTGATCTTTGCTGGTCTTTGCTGGTCTTTGTTGGTCTTCACATCATAGAGAGAAGCACACAAAAGCATTTTCCATGATATTCTGGCTGGTGCTGGCCACTTTGCTGACTTGTGGAAGTTTGGCTGGATCATGACACTGCAACTGATTGGGTTTTGCTATTGCACTGGACTGCTGATATACTGACAACCAATTAGCCCCAAGGAACTACTTCTAAACAGGTCCACAACATCAATTTTCTATTAACCTTTTTTCTTTTACCTCTGGTCAGTGGGTTATAAGGGAGATTGAAGCATTTAAGAACCCTAAATAAAGCAGATTTCGGAAAAAAAAAAATCTAAGCCTGCAACCTGGTTTTTTGATTTTTTAAAAAAGGTAGAAATATAGAATTTTAAAAAAGGAAGTATATTCAACAAATGGTGCTGTTATAACTGAATGTCAGTGTGTAGAAGAATGCATGTAGATCCATATCTCTCATCCAGTATAAAGCTCAAGGCCAAGTAGATCAAAAACCTAAGCATAAAACCAGAAACGCTAAACCTAATAGAAGAGAAAGTGTAGAATAGCCTTGAATGCATTGGCACAGGAGATAGCTTCATGAACAGAACACTAAATCATTTAGATGTCTAAGGTCTGAAGTCTTTTCTAAGACTCAAGGCAATCTATTAATTGTGAATCCCTATAAAATAAAAAAGGAAATTACATACTTCCAATCACAACAGTATGGAATATATTATTATTCCAAAGGGTATAAATAGGTGCATAGTAAGAAAATATGGGTCCAAAGCAAAATAAAATCTATTTTGTAGCTCTTCATCTGATGTTATCAAGGGCTTAGACATCTCTTCAGATCTTCCTCTCCTTCCAGCTTTGCTGAGTGTCTCTCTGTCTCTGTCTCTCTCTCCTGAATCTATTCTCTATTTGTATCTCCCCTTGATATATATCTCATGGCTCTGGCATCTTCAAAATCTTGGAGTCTACTATACATATGAGGTTATACTTTCACAGCTTTACACAATGACCGCTTCCATTCTCCAAGCAGAGATGTCACAGTAGCAAGCATGGCCTCAAGTACATGTGTCATGACTCTTTAGCCAGAATCTCCTGGTCAGTGCTGTCAAGTTCCACTGCCTGTTTGGGATAGAATCTGGCATAGGCTATTTTTTGCCCTTGGTCTTTAGGAAGAGCTAATTCCTTAAGCCTTTGCTTTTGACAAGTTATAGCATTATCTGGGTTATCTTTCACTGAGAGCATAGCTCCTTTCATTCCATTTCCCCTTATCTTTTTTAGTATAATCCTTGGCTTCATTATTAAATTTCCATCTTTTTCTTTTTCCCTAAAATTGTACATTTTGTATTTCTTTTTATCAAATTTGTTGTTTTTCGTTGTAGATCTGCATAATAGTCATCACTAATAACCACATAAAAGTGTAAGAGAAAGGTGAAATCACCTTGCCAGGTTAATAGATTTGCATTTTCCCACAATTCTTTGTTGGCACTTGTTTACCCTAGGAAACCATTTAAATTACTGCTAAGGGTTACTGGATGATGTGTATTAAGACATACAAGCCTTATTTTCTGTTTTGAAAAATCTACTCAGTTTCACCCTAGAAATCCACTTTAAATTATAAGTTTGTATTTCCATGTTAATTTCAAATGGACATTAGTAATTATCAATTCAATTAAAATGTTCTGTCTCTATAGTCTTAGTTCCATTTAAGTGAACACAAGAACAAACTCTAAATGTTGTTGAACTTTGTGAGAAGAGAAGACCTTGAATGAGCTGACCTTCTAACATGCATCTAAAGTCTTCAGAATCCACATTGCTAAATACAGTTGTATTTCAAACTGCCTCGGGTTACAAGGGCTGTGACTAAGCAATTCTAGAGGAGGTAATTAACTTCCTACACTCCCTCCATGCCTGCTTTGTGGGAACCTCTGTGACATTCATGTAGAGAAGACTGTAACTTCTGATTAGCATTGTTTTAAAAAAAAAAAAAAACCTGCCCACTTCTTTGCTATTTTCAGACTCCTTTCAGACTGGGGGTGTCTTTCCAGCAGGAGTGCAAATGTTGGTGTGGATCCCAAAAGGAAATGTGGAGTGTCAGAAGTTGAGTTGCTATTAGTCAGCAGTGGAGTTGAGGGCAACTCTCTTAAACTCTGTGTCATCTTTTTCCCTATTTGTAAAACGAGGGGGCGAGGCTGTGTTTGCAAGTTTCCCCCTTTAATTTATGTGTAGTGATCTGAGTTTTCTTACCCAAAGGGAAAGGAAAATTATGGGATGCTCAAAGGTTCAGTAAGCCTTAAATCACATTAGAAACAAAGTTAAAACTGAGCAACTTTACCTGTCTAACTTTGTTTAGACTTACTGGGGTGCTAAGACAAATTCTCCTTATGTAGCTGACATATTTAATAACCTTACTGTGTGAACCTTAGCTCAGGCTAATCTTTCTCCTACAGACTGATGTCTCTCTCCTGGGTCTCAGGAAATGGTGCAACATTGATTTGAGAAGTCGAACACTCTCAACCCAGAAGTCATGGCATCTTGTTCCTCATGAGCTTGGAGAAAATAGGATCAGTTTAGTGTAATCCCTTTTTGCATCTTCCATTTGGGACTTGCTTCTCCCAACAAGAAGTCTGGTCTTGCTGACTTCCCCATTTGACTTTTGCATCATTTCCTTGTGCAGATACCATGGAGAAGATTAGAGAGGCTGAGCGGAATTCTCTCTGGCAGAATGCCCTTGTGCTTTGTGGTTATGTGATCTCTATAGTAAGGAAAAGCTGACTGGTTTTCTCAAACAATGCCCCAAAAGACCCTAGGGAATGATTCACTAATGGAATTCCATCTCGATGAGGTTTCCTTGATTGAACAGCCAAGTGATACCTATTCCATTTTCTGCCCTAAGAAATCTGATATTATACATTCCATACTCATATGTCTCTGTGGGTTTCCAGATCCTTCGATCTGGATCTAACGAGAGGATTTTAGATAATCTGTCTCCAGTTTTATACCCATAGATACCCCAGGAAAAGCCATATGTGCCTTTGCCCCTGGGAGGAACAAAATTGTCTGAATATTTCTGTGGGCCTTGTCCCTTCACAGGTGTATCCAGAGAAACTCAGACAGCCATAGCTGCCTCTGCCTGCCTAAGTTGTAGACTAACAGGAATCAGTGTCCATCCAGTCGTCAGCACACAGATCCAACATTGAATGAAAGGACAACTCTAGTGATAATTTCAAAGTTTCGATTTCTTTGAAAAACTCAGAAATATTACAAACTATGTTTTCTTTTGAATCCCAGGTGTGGGGATATGGGGCTGCTTTACAGCAGCTACGATTTACCTCATGCTAAAGCAAGAATGTGGTTTTGCCAGCTGCAGGTAGTTTCTGTGATTGTGTGACATTTGGAATTCTGGGAAGCCTTCAAAGGATATATAAATGCTAGATCCCTGATAGGAGGGGTTGGTAGTTGTGGATTGTTGGTGGGTTGTTGGTTAATTGTTGGTTGTTGTTGTTTTTGTTGGTTGTGGTTTGTTAGGTAGTCATGTGGAAAGAAGAAGTAAGAAGAATAAGAAATTAGATATTCTGAAGGCAAAGATCAAATTTGCCCCAAAGAGCTCAATATCCCTAATCAGCAGGCAGTAATCTAATAACTGTCCCTCCTTCCTGACCCCTGTCTACCCAGATATCTTTTCACTTTTCTCTCTATCTGCTTTTTCTTTCTTATCTAGTGTTAGGAGGTTGAAAGGGTGGAAGAAAAAGGGGGGAGAAGAATAGAAAAAAGAACCCCTGAAGTAGCCAAAGATGGCTACAGACAACTTATAATCTATCTACAGACCTTCATGAAAAGGGTCCATGTTTGCCTCATTGCAATACATAGCCTTCTTTCAGATGTGATAACATCCCTATAAACACTAAGACAGAAAACAATACCAGTGCTCATAATACAATTAATGTTGTGCCACCAGTCAACATGATAGGGAAAATCTCACAAAGCCCCAAACACAGATGAAGAGCTATAGGTAATTAATGCCTGCAAAGAAAGGGAGAATCAGTTTTCTCCAGGGCTGAGGCCCTGATAGGCTAGTTAGTATCAGTGGTCAATACTAAACATATAAACAATACAGGGAACACTAAATAAACTCAGTAGTTTACACACACACACACACACACACACACACACACGTTTACATAGATTCCATAAGTTGTGTTTCTATAATAATCAAGGAAGTCAATAATTTGAGAGAGAGTGGAGGATCATGGGAGGAGTTGGAGAAGGCAAAGGGAGGAGTAGAGTGATGTATATGTAATATTAACATGATTTTAGACAAAAAATTTAAATCAAAGTACAGACAACATGCCAAATATTAGATTTATGTATGGCCAATGACATATTTACACTCAGTTGAACAAAATCATCTCACTTAACGTTTATTGAAAGATAAAGTATGGAATATTTCATATGATATTTAATTTACTGAGTGTCTGTAGCAATCAATCAATCAATGCTCAGCACAAAAATAGGATTGCCAGATGAGATAGCACAGGCTTGAACATGGAATGTTGCTTAAGGAAGATTGTCATGTGTTTGAGGCCAAGTTTAGCTAGTTAGCAAGATCCCAAAAGAGGTAGGAAGGGGGGAGAGAGAAAGACAAACAGAAACACACACACACACACACACACACACACACACACACACACACACACACACACACACACACACACACACACACACACACACACACACACACACACACACACACGCACAGACAGACACACACACCAGATAGAGGGAGAGAGAGTCAGAGACAGAAAAACAGAGAGACAGAAATAGAGAAAGAGAGATAGAAAGGCAGAGACCAACAATATGAACTAACCAGTACCTCCCAGAGCTTGTGTCTCTAGCTGCATAGGTAGCAGAGGATGGCCTAGTCGGCCATCATTGGGAGGAGAGGCCCTTGGTCTTGGGAAGATTATATGCCCCAGTACGGGGGAATACCAGGGGCAGGAAGCAGGAGTGGATGGGTCGGGGAGCAGGGCGGTGGGGAGGGTATAGGAGAATTTCAGAGAGGAAAAGGGATAGCATTTGAAATGTAAATGAAGAAAATATCAAATAAAAAAAAAGAACTGGAAAAACAAAGAAAGAAAGGCAGAGACAGAAACAGAGAAACAGATTAACTGGGAGAAAGTCGTTGAGGTTTATATTTTATGTCAGTAACCTGAATACAAAATCCCCAAACTCAATGTTCAAAGAGTAGTTTGTGTTGAGTGTACACCATAGTTTTCTACCATTGTGAGACAAACCCAAAATCTTTAATTAGAAGTCTATATGCAGCCTCACTACCTTCTTTTCCTAAACTACTCTCCAATAACACCCCTAACCTCACTCACTTATCTAAAAATTGAATTATTTTACTACTTTGTGACTCTCAAGTTTTGAAGTGCTAGGAAAACCATTTACTCCTTCTTTTGTCCAGGTACTGCAGGGTACCCATGTACTGTGGGATGCCCAGGTATTGTGGGATACCCATGTACTACAGAAGGCCCATGTATTGCAAGATGCCCCTGTACTGCAAGGTGTTCATATAATGTTGGGTGATCATATATTGCACAGTGCTTCAGCTAGAACTCGCCACAGAGGGAGATGCATCCTATTCTCTTTAGTTATAGTAGAGCATGCATATTTGACAAATCATAAAAGTGGAAAATGATGTCTTAGTGCCCTGTTTTGAAAATGTATTTTAATGGCTTTTATTTCTGAGTCTATAAAGTCTGCCTTCTTTTATAGCTATAAATGAATTATGGATATACTTTTGTAATCTATTTTTGTCAATTTATTCCTCACAAAATTGTAAATTTTGCCTAGAATTTTTATGTGTAGATGTCATCCTGTGTGCTGACATGCCATGTATTCATCAAATCCCTTTTGAATATTAACTTTGTAACCAATTCTGGTTTAGATACTGGGGTTGAAAAAAAAAAAGCAAACCTTAAGAGCCAGTCACATATCCATTTATGAGGGTAAATGTGTAATTGCTACACAACAGTTGCCCATGTGTGTTAGAGGAAGATAATAAAAAATGCATCTAAGTTTGATACAAGAAACTAGGAAGGAACTGTAAAGAATGTTTTGAGAGGAAGGGATAAAATTCTGCAGTAAAGCATTGTCTAGCACTGATCTGAGTTCAGTGCTTAGAGCTGAAGGGAACAACGTGCTTCAGGGGTCTGTGTGGAAGGCGTGGGAGGCAGACCCAGGACCAGGGCATCTATGGGATCTGGAGGCAGACACCAGAACTAGGGTATTTCTGGGACTTATTTTTGCATACTGTAAAAGGTGTGAATATTTCTCATTTTTCTTAAAACTGTCACTGAATTGCTCTCGAATTATACATTAAATGGTGCTTTGTACTCATGTAGAATACTCTGAGATGCCAACTTTATAATATATTAATTGCACTGTTTTATCTGCATGTATTTTTCTTTAGGATTCCAAGGAACTGCTATAATTAATTTTTGAAGTCCAGTACCACAGTTTTTAAAGCATTGTTCCATTTTCTTAATCCTTTCAACCTCTTCATAAGTCATCCTGACTTCATAAGTCAACCTGTCTTCAGAATTTCTTTGCTAAGTAATTATTTTCTAAATTGTTCTCATTCTGATGCTGTCTCAAAGGAATCTAGTGTAAAAGCTCTCTTCGGATATTTTAAAATGGAAAAAAATATTTTTTTCTACTTTAAAACATTCAAAGGCAAATGACTTCAAGTTTTGCTAAACTCATCATTGGCTTCAGCACATTCTCTTTGACCCATGGCCTTGACTGAAGATCTCACATAGAAGGCTGGAATCTTGTAGATCATTTGAAGTGTTTCACTGCTGCTTCTGATCCTGTTTTGTTTTGGTTTCTTCTCACAAATTTGCCACAGTATCGTAAATGATTTTTAAAAGGAAAAGGTGTGCATCTTATTCCAAATCTTCTAAATGGCATAATTTAACTTACAAAGCAGATGTGCCAGGTATGCGTCAAGTTCCTGCACTGCACACAGAGCATGCTTGTGGGAGTTGCTGATGGCCAGGCTCATTATCTTACAATCATTCATTTTTCTTTTTCTGTACCTAAAACTCTGAAGAGCACATACATTAAAAATAACACACACGCACACCTGTGTATGTGTGTGTATGCTAAATATGTGCCCTATTCTGAGCCAACATTAGTGTTCACATGTGTTCTCAACATGCCTGATAGACTCATGGAAGACACTTATTTGAGAACCGCAGGCTGTAGGAAAGTGAGGAGAAAGAGGAGGAGGAGGAGGAGAAGGAGGAGGAGGAGGAGGAGGAGGAGGAGGAGCAGTAGCTCATAAACTGTGGTGAGGAAAAGGTGCAGACAGCCAGGACCTCCCACAGCACTGGAAGGAAGTTTTATTAGTCAGTTTTTGTTGAAAAGAAACAACCTGAGAACTTAGGAGGAAAGCACTTATATTGGCTCACAGAAAAGAGTTACTTAATATTGTTTTGTGATCTTTATATTTGTTATCATGTGTAAAACAATTCATATGTGTGTGAATATGAATAAAATTTTACTTAATGAGTATATTCAATTTACTCATTTGTTATTCTAGTTTTGACATTCAGCATACTTTTAGACTTGGAAATTATGCATGATAATGCTGTGGACATTGTTGTATGTCTCCCTGTAAATAGGTGTAACTGTCTCTGCCCATCATACCCAGTACTGGTAATGCTACTTCATAGTCAATCCATATTCCCCTTTAGTAGATAGTGTCAAATTGTTTTCAGAAGCTCTTGTACCACTTCTTGGATGCTTGGGATTGAAAACAGAGCCTTGTTTTACATAAGATGTGCTCAACCAGTTTACATTCCCACCATCAGTGTGCCAGGGTTCAAACTCTTTGGCAACAGTGACAACATTTAATATTTCCTTTCACTTAGCTTTAGACACTCTGGAATGTCCTATCTTTAGCTTTCATTTTCTTGATAGCTAAATACCTTGACATCTCTTCATGTGTTGATTTGCCGGCTGAATACCTGGCATAGACATGCGATTTCTCAGGGACTTTGCCTATTTTGTGTAGTCTATGCTTCCTTATCAGGTTGCAGGATCTATACCTATACCTACACCTACACCTACACCTATACCTCTCATTGTCTTAAAGGTGACATAATGTAATGTTTCTTTTCATTCAGTTTTCTTTTCTTTTTATTTAATGGTATTGTCTTAGTCAGGGCTACTATTCCTGCACAAAACATCAATACCAAGATGCAATTTGGGGAGGAATTGGTTTATCCAGCTTATAATTCCAAATTGCTGTTGATCACCAAAAGAGGTCAGGACTGGAACTCAAGCAGGTCAGAAGCAGGAGCTGATACAGAGGCCATGGAGGGATGGTTTTTTGTTTGTTTGTTTGTTTGTTTTTGTTTTTTGTTTTTTTGTTTGTTTGTTTTTGTTGTACTGGCATGCTTCTCCTGCCTTGCTCATCTTGCTTTCTTATAGAACTACCAGCCCAGGTATGGTGGCACCCACTCTGGGCCCTGCCCTCTTGATCACTAATTTAGAAAATTCCTTAGAGTTGGATCTCATGGAGGCATTCCCTCAACTGAAGCTCTTTTCTCTGTGATAACTCCAGCTGTGTCAAGTTGACACAAAACCAGCCTGTACAGGTAGCTTTACATAAAACATCTTATTAGTAGTGATACAATAACAATATAAATTAGCAACTATTTCTTCTATGTTCCATGCTGTCATATATCCAAGTCAAGAAATATATGGTGAAGATCATAAATGTAATCTTGCATAATCTCTTCTAGACTCGAGCTACCTCAACAGTAGCAAGCAATCATAAGAAATTTCAACTACATGACATTAAATTAATTGCGATAAGGCCAAGTAAAAGTTCAAATTCTTGTTCGTACTAGTTATGTATTTCAGAGTTTAAGAGCAACATACAGAGCATCTTTTCAACCTTGCAGACAGTTCTTCCAGTTATATATGTTCAGAAACCTTTAGTTGGTGTTTGTGGCTCTATATCAGAGATTTTCAAACTTCTTAATGCTGTGACGCTTTAATACAGTTCTTCATGTTGTGATGACCTCAGCCATAAAATTATTTCATTGCTACTTTATAACTATAATTTTGCTAGTGTTGTTACTCGTGATGAAAATATATGAGATGCAAGATATATGATATATGACTACCAAAGTTGTCAAGATCCACAGGTTGAGGACTACTATCCTAGATTACAATTAGCCCGAGATAAGAGGATGATTTGTTATGACTTGCTGTGACCTGAATAACTTGAGTCTCACAGCCCTTACTAGGGACAGCAAGGTAACTGAAACAGGACACATACAAAAACATACTTTGACACTAAATTCAGCATCAGGGTGAAAGTTTTCTAATCTGCCACAATCTGGAAACTCATTGTGTTTATTAGATTCAATAGAGGAAAGAGGTTGGCTAGTCTTTACAGGTATCTGTAGACGCAACGTCAGGCTGTAAACATTATAAAGGAGAAAGCTGAAGTTGTTAGTCTTTGCCATAAATACCTGAACTTTTGAGGAAAGCTTTGTCCTTCCTCTTTCATCTGGGCCATATAAGTAATGGCTTTCCAAATTTCTTATTCATCAGAGGTCTTGGAGTCCTCAACATGGCAGTGTCCCTGTCAACAATGAGCATTCACTTAGGATTAGTGAACCACTTAGTAAATCACTCAGGATTTCATTCATTTATGGCTTATAATGACATTGTAAACAAAACAGAAGCAAACATGAACTCATGTATCTTTATTAAAAGTGATTCCAAATTTTATTGTATTACTAGATTTATAGATATAAATAATTCACATATTGGATGGCTGCAATTAAAGAGAAGCAGCTATAGCTCTTTGCTAACCCATGATTGTGGGCTTCAGGTAACAAAGAACTTGAGCAAGCAAGCAAGCAAAAGCCAGTGCTGAAGCTCCATCTTCCCCAAACACTCCAAGTTCTTCAGAACAAAATCAGGAAGTTGTAGGTTCCCTATTAGCCTAGCAATGTGCTGTATAGCTGTTTTCAGGTCTCCAAAGACAAGGTTATACCCAAGTTCATCAAGCAGAGGGTATATCCAGTCATGCCAAGGGAAGGAGGAGCTATGTCCTTGAGGAACGCTTATAGCAACAAAGTCTGAGCTCATGTGCCCATCCCTTCCCTTAATAATTTCTACACTATACAATGGTGGTAATAATAACTCAGAAATTTGGAAATTATGGGAAAGTAGTGGCAAAAAGTATTTAAACAAACTGCTTATTGACTTATATCATGGGAAATGATACCATAACAAAAAGCCATCAAAGGGTAGAAATGCTCTAGAAGAAAATATGAGAATGTTAATTTTCTTGTCTTTTCCTTTCTCTTCATTTGCAGGGAGACTGTCACCATTATCATAAATAAATACAAGTAGAGAAATTTGGATTTTACATTCTTTTGGCACTTTGTATCACAAATTCTAGAACCTCTAAGGAAGAAACTTCTAGAACCTCTGTTGTAAAGAAACACTGGTAGGCAGCCCATCCATTAATTCTGTTTGTTTCATTCCCCATTCTTCCATAAAATTTGGGTGAAAATGGAATTGGATATTGAGTAATTGGATTACAACAGACACCTTTTCTTATTTTGACTCATATGTTCTCCTCACTCTGATGCTTTACTAATTTCTTCTTCACCCCAAATCCTTTACAAATCACATGATTATAAAAGCAAATCTGAAACATTAAAACAAAGCAGCTCTCCTGATATCTGTTGGAATGGACCAGCAGTCAGCAGCAACATGTATAAAATGATGGAAAGTTATCCATCTTGTGACCACATTCTTTGCAATACATAATTAAAATTAAATAAGTAAAAATCAGGCCAAAATTCAAGGTCATATAGCTTTCTATGCTCATTGCCCTGAAAAATTGTAATCCTGCTCTGGTTTAGGAAGTAGCTAGGTTTTCAGATTTAACCTAATGTACATACTCATACAGATTTTGTTCTTAAGTTGAGCCAGTTTTCTTCCTTGATATCCCATTGAAGAGTAATTCATGCCACTGTTTGTGTATAGCAAACTTGTTTGATGATATTTTTTTTTATCTAATTAAAATATAGGAAATATGGGTATTTTATGTTTAAAAATTCTTTAAAATCATTACAGTTGATTAGAAGTAGTCATTGTTTTAAAATTAATACTTTAAATCTTTAAGTCTTATAGAAACCATATAGCATACTTCTAAATAAAAACAACAATTTGTATAGCATAATTTTATTACAGAAACAACTGAAATCATATCTGTGTCTGGAAGTGGGTATGTATACCTTATGATAAATTTATTGTAGATCATATCTGAATTTAAATCAGCAAAAGCAATGGGAGAATGTTTTATAAATCAGTTTAAATAAGGGGAGAAACGTTATATGTGCTGATGAGAAACAAGTTAGAAATGTTTTCATTGGGAAAAATAAAACAGTAGTTCTTAGATTTTAATTAAAAGCATTAGTTATCAAAGTAAATTACTGTACAAAATTTCTCTGCTGTTTATTACCCATGACCAAGATTGCCATTTACACAGAGAGTCTGCACCTGTGCCAATGAAAATGCCAACTCCACAGGAAGAGGTGCCTCCTCACTTCTGTTGCTTAAAATCCTATATACAGGTGTCATAACATTCTCATTGCACATGGGGAGTAATTCAGATGTGATATTTACTATTATTTGTCAGTAAAGGGAAATATGAGAGTTCTGTAATTTGGATCAGCAGGTATAGGGGCCTGCTGGCAAGCTTAACAATTTTGTATCAATTCCCCAAACCTACATTAAATATGAAAGAATAAAACATATACATACCACACACACACACACACACACACACACACACACATATGTATACAAAAGAAGTGAAGTGGGGTTGGCGGAAGACAGGGGTAAAAATAGAGCAATGATTCATTAGAGTCTCAAAAAAAATGTAGATCACAGAATAGAAGGAAGGATAGTTGACCCTTGTTTCTTGAGATTTGAGAAAAATCACCTTATGAGAAGAACATTTGTTTTTCCTGGAACATAGGATCCTCTGAGGGAACTCCTGAGTTCCCTCATTTAGGGGTATACATGCAAAAAGTTGTGCCATTTCAATCATGTAAGTGCCTAAATCAAAACATCATTCATTCATATGGATTAAAGGTCAATTTTAAAATAAAAACAAGATCAAGATATTGACTGTAATAGTATGTGCTTGTTCTGTTTAATATGAATAATTATGTAATTATTATAATAATAATTATTATTTATGGAATAATTGATGCAGATGAGTTAGTATTGTTCCTATGAAGGATATATTGAATTTTTCATTCTTTGTGTTGGCATGGCTCCAGAGGTTATGAGGATACAAAGTCTCTGAAAAGAAAGGCATTTATTAAGACCAGAAAGGATGAGGGAACCGTCAATTAGAAAGAAATTCTAGAGAGTGAATCAATGTGATGGACCCAAGGAAAATAGAAGACTTCATCTCTTGGTTACAAAATCCTGGATTAGTTCTCTCATAGTAATAAGATAAAAATAATCATGTCAACATTTCAAACATGCTAATAGAATTCTTCAAATTATGAATAAATTGGAGACAGTAATGAGTTTGGGCACATAGGTCATGGAAAGAAAAGCAAGCTTTTCATTCATCTTTGCTGTATTTAAAGGCATGCTTTATAAAAATTGGACTGAGCACAAGGTCCCCAATGGAGGAGCTAAAGAAAGTACCGAAGGAGCTGAAGGAGCTTGCAGCACCATAGGAGGAACAACAATATGAACCAACCAGTACCCCCTAGAACTCCCTGGGTCTAAACCACCAACCGAAGAGTACACATGGAGGGACTCATGTCTCCAGCTGCATATGTAGAAGAGAGGCCCTTGGTCATGAGAAGGCTCGATGCTCCAGTGTAGAAAAATTCAAAGATAGGGAAACGGGAGTGGGTGAGTTAGTGAGCGGGGGTGGGGGGGCGGATGCAATAGGAGGTTTTGGAGGGGAAACCAGGAAAGGGGATAACATTTGAAATGGAATTAAAGCCGGGCGTGGTTGCGCACGCCTTTAATCCCAGCACTCGGCAGTTAGAGGCAGGCGGATTTCTGAGTTCGAGGTCAGCCTGGTATACAAAATGAGTTCCAAATTAAAGAAAATATCTAATAAAAATCATAACACACAAAAATTCATTTGAAATGAAGACCTATTGTTAAAAGTGAGTTTGTGCCAGATGTGGTGGCGCACGCCTTTAATCCCAGCACTCAGGAGGCAGAGGCAGTTGGATTTCTGAGTTCGAGGCCAGCCTGGTCTACAAAGTGAGCTCCAGGACAGCTAGAGCTATACAGAGAAACCCTGTCTTAAAAAAAAAAAAAAGTGAGTTTGGAGTTTGTAAACACTTGTCTAGCTTTGAAAGATCCTGGGTGATTCCCCACAACCGGACACCATGAAACAATCAAAGACCAGTTAATTAATAATCCAAAACATATTACTTTAGTAGATTTGAGTGATGCTATGGTTTTGGTAACAGTCAAGATTAATAAAACCCAAGGAATTGATAAAGTTATATAAATAAATACATAAAATTATTCTTTAACATTGAATAAATAGAAATAAAAATGAAGTTTGAATTTATGCTGATAAATTGAATCTTCTGCTTTAAAGGAGATTGAAGAAAAAAGAATTTAACATAACAGATTTTTTATTTTATTGGAATGTCTTAGAAAAAGTGGTTAATTGCAGTAAAGCAAGGCTTCAATATTTGTGAATTTATAAATTCACAAAAAAGCCCTATAATTTACTAAATGTTTGCAAATGCTACATTAAATAAATTTATAGATTTTAGCAAATTGAAAGTTAAGTTAGAAGCACAAATAGAAATATTTTTCATGTCTAGGTTTGGTTCATTAAAAAACAAACAAACAAACAAATAAACAAAAAAGGTTGTTTTTTGCCATAATGAACAAGAGAGCTTACAAGGTTACAGACGGAACTATTCTTGCTTTTACATTTACTTTTACCTTTGACTACAAGCAACCATGTCAAGTTTCTCACAACCACTCATAAATCCAGCTCCAGAAGGATCCAAAGCAGCTGGTCTGTGTGGAAACCTGCAGTAATGTGCACATGCCCAAAGAACACACACACACACACACACACACACACACACACGGAGAGACACACACCATTTTTTTTTTACTCACACACTTTTTAAGAATACAGCTTGGGAACAGTATGTAATATCTCTTTGTCGAAGTGAAACTATTCTTTATGTTTACAAAGAGAATCTTTAAAGACGCAAACATCTAAACTGTGCAAGTGTTTAGGAGAATAGAACACCTCATAGACCTGGATTACTGGGCAGCAACATCTACTTTTTATCTCTTCAAGATAATTTTAAGAGCATCTGATTGAGGCAAAGGGGTGGCCCATCACACCAGGTTATTTACATGGACTCCAACTTCATAATACTGTCCATACTCATATATACATATATAAAAGCTTTCTGAAGAAAGTATCCAATTATAGGTAAAATTTCAGACAGAGAAAGCCAAAATGTCATGTGTTACTTTTTATGAGTGGAAGGTAAAGTTGGTCTGAAAAGAAGTAGCAAAATAATAATAATAATAATAATAATAATAATAATAATAATAATAATAATAAATTTTTTAAAAAAGAATGAAAAAAAAAGAGTGGTGATCAGAGCTTTGGTTGGTCCCTGGGGGAGGTCTGGAGAGAAGGAGGGTCACGGGTAGAGAAGTGCAGCTTGATAGAAATAATGACTTTTAATGTTCTATATCACAATAGGCTAATTATGAATGATACAATTAATTAGTTGAAGATTTCAAAATAGCTAGTAGGATCAATTTTGAGTATTCTAAAGGTAAAGAGATGACCTCTGTGCCCAGTGTGATAGACGTGCCTATGACCTGATGTGATTATTACACAGTTTACATAGGTATTGTAAAATTCCTCATAAATATGTCCAAGTACTGCATGTTAATATCAATGTGTTGTACCAATTCTAAGGTGTGAGTTTCAACATGAATTCTGGCCCTGAATGGATTATCATGAGAGAAACTGGATGAAGGATACATGGGAACTTCCAATGCTAATTTTGAAACCTTGTGAATCTTTAATTATTTCAACATAATTAGCATATTTTAAGATGCTATAAAAATCTCAGCAAATCTTAGTTATTGCCTTGGATCTAAGTGTAGGTTGTTCTAGTGACAGAGGCAGGTGATTTGTCATAACCCGGAGCCTTTCTAATGTCTTTCACCTCATTTGAATGCCCTATGAAATGGATGCACACACCCTTGCTCAATCTGTTAATCCAGGCTTACTAATTTTTATGGCTATCAACATAATTTAACACATTAGGATTCAACCATAAGCATAAATATCACAAAATATTTATGTATATTCATATATAGTGACTCTACTGTCTGCATGTTGCCACCACAATAATTAACTTTTAGGCACGCTCCCAGGTTCTGTCTCCAAGCACAGCACAGACGCTTTGTAGCTACTAAAGGTGATCCTTTCTCATTAAGAAAACAACTGATTGCTTTCCTTGCACTTAGAGACTAACAAAATTTGCCTGGCGTTGACACTGTTAGTCTTACTCTGTTGAGTTTCCTTTCTGCATTTTTTCTTTTAGACACACGCAGCATCTTCTGGCCCAGGAGATTTTGTGTTGCTATTCCCAACGCTCAAGGAGAACAGCACAGCCCAGCTCAGCTCCAAATAATGCAGCATCAAGGCAGAACCATCAGAGTCCCTGTTTAAATTATGAATTAGTATAAAAGTATGAATCAGTGCCAGTAGTCCTAGGCCCCATTCAAGCATTCTTTGGTGGTGACCACATTGATGTGTACACCTATGATCTTCCTAGAAAGATTAGATCCAGAACTACGAGTCATGCTTTGGAGAAAATAGAGGCATTATCATTTTTGGAGAGCAGAAGTGGGCTTTGATGTAATGAGTCAACTCTGGATGGTTATTTCCCTTCTCTATCCAGTCTTTGCTTATGAAGATGTAAGTGTATCCCACCTGCTTCCTGGCCCTAGATTTGAGGGTAAGAACTGTTCACTTCATATTTTTTAAAATCTTTTATTATATTTTTAATATTTTTAACAAAAATAGGATCATATCTCTCTCTCTCTCTCTCTCTCTCTCTCTCTCTCTCTCTCTCTCTCTCTCTCTCTCTCTCCTCTATCTAGCCCTGCCCAGATCCCCTTCTTTCAACCCCTTCCCATCTTCTCTAGTTCTCAGGTTGAAATGCTAACTTTAATGATATGATTTCTTTGCAAGCATGTGGGCAGGACTCAAATTAAATTGTTATCCAATTTTTGTTTTCACTCTCCCTTTTTCCACAAAATATTTCTACAGCCTTAAGGGACACATAAAATGTGCCAAAACAAAAATAATTTTAAAAAGCCAGAGAGAGGAACATGAATTGAAACCAGAAATGAATGTTAAACAGATTTGTGTTGCACTTGCAAACAGGCTGAAAAATCATTGTCTATAACCTCTCGCAGGTCCAGTATCAAAGAGAAACTGGGTCAGTCACACAGTTTTCTTTATTTCTAACATAAACCAAGTCAGTTGTGTGTCTATATTTGTTCCTAATAGAGAAAAGAGCAAGAATATCTAAAAAGATACAATAATAATAATAATAATAACATCAACAACAAATTCTTTATCCCATTCTTGTAGTGACATTCATTCTCATTTCTAATATAGGGAATTCCAACTCTGTGACGTAATCCCATGGTAATGAGGTGGGGATGGGAAGTGGTAGTTGTGAGCAACCATTTAAAAATCTATTTGTATAGTATCTACCTTTAAGATAATCACTTACGTTTTCCCATTTCAGTCATTTCATGATGTGGATGTTTTTTGTTTTTCTGTAGCAAATTAGAATCTGCCCCTAGGACAAAAGGAAGTAGAGCCAGTAAATATCATCTATTTCTGTCTCACCAGCCATATTTTGGGCATCCGCCTCAGCATAGTGCAAGCTGGGTGTTAAGGCTCCTCTTTGGGTTAGATAGATTTTCAGTGTGACAGCTGTCCTGGCTAGTTATTCAAGGATATGGATAGGATCTGCGAAGGTGGAGGTGTCAAACTTCTTTATGACTGGGGTATCTCTGAATGGTTAGTTTCTCTGTTTTAGCTCGTCTGAAGAAGCCTTTTCTCAGAACTTAATGACAGCCTTAAGAAAAAAATATCCAGCTTTGTCAGAATCCAATTGTACTGGCTAGTTTGTGTCAACTTGACACAGGCTGGAGTTATCAGAGAGAAAGGAGCTACAGCTGAGGAAGTGCCTCCACGAGATCCAGCTGTAAGGCATTTTCTCAATTAGTGATCAAGGGGGGAGGTCCCCTTGTGGGTGGTCCCATCTGTGGGCTGGTAGTCTTGGTTCTATAACAGGCTGAACAAGCCAGGGGAAGCAAGCCAGTAAAGAACATCCCTCCATGGTCTCTGCATCAGCTCCTGACTTCTGACCTGCTTGAGTTCCAGTCCTGACTTCCTTGGTGATGAACAGCAATGTAGAAATGTAAGCTGAATAAACCCTTTCCTGCCCAACTGGCTTCTTGGTCATGATGTTTGTGTAGGAACAGAAACCCTGACTAAGACGCCAATCATTGCTAATCTCTTCTGCGTCAGAGAAAGTGCATAGGACATTGCATGGCTGAGAGAGGAGTGTCATGGTGATGCCTATTGATTGCTAAGTTATTAAATTCATTTTAGCTATGCTAGGGGCATGCTATTGTTAAGGAAGGTGAGGTAGAGACCCAGGTGTTTTTCTGACTCTACAAAGGTCTGAATCCGATGACAAAGATAAGCATAGACCCAAAGGGACATGCAGTGTGAAGTAGAATGCAATCCCTGAAGAATAGGCCCGGGGCACAGGTACAAGGGTACAAGGCAATCCTAGGAAAGCCTTTCTGCAACAGTAATTTTTATTGAGAGCTCTGTTATTTGCATATATTTAAGGAATTCAGCAGATGCCCCAAGATTTTGATAATGAGATGAATTAATAGGTGAGGTAATGGCTGGAAAAGCTGGAGGTGACAGAATAGAGATGGATAGAAAGGCTATGTGAGTTAAGGAGTCACAGAGGTGTGCTGAATTACCAAGGGGGCTGAGCTTCGGGGAAGGATAATAGCCTGGAACATTGCCCAAACTCATAACTTTTTGTTAAAAGCACTTGTGATTTGATAGTCTAAAAATGAGCTAAAGAGCACACATAGACCATTGGAGAATTAATACATGTAAAACCTGGGTCAGAGTAAGGTGGAGGTGCTAGGGGCATGGCTCGGTTTTAAGGGTGCTAATTGCTCTTGCAGAAGACTCAGGTTCTAGTCCAAGCCAGCCCCCAGGGAAAGAGGCTCACAACCATCTGTAACTTGACCTCCAGAGATTCAATTTCTGCTTCTGGCCTCTGTGGGCACCTGTACTCATGTACACAGACCACCACACAGACACACAGACATATAATTCTAAAATAAAGATAAATGACTTTAATATAAAAATGATTAAAGTTGGTCATTATATTAATACCAATATAATATAAGGATATTCTATGCTGTGATGAGATTCTTTTAAAAGTCTATCTTTTCAGTGTCCCTACCAAGGTGCCTTAGGACAATATGACATATTATCATAGTATTAACACACTAAAGTTGGGGTAACACTTAAGGAGGGTTTCCTGAAGAAATAATAAACTTAAATGATTAGGATTAGAGAAAGTGAACAAGGTAAGGAACCACTACAAACAGTCTTGGTAAGAGCTAAGAACTGAAAATCTGTGGCTAGAATTGGCGAAGACGACCAGAAAGTGTGGCTTTCGTGGAGAAATGCCTAGAGTCGACCTGCAACCTGGGGTTAAAGCTCTTGTAACCATCCCTCAAGCTCTCACTTTCTGTCTTATGTCTTTCTGGAATTGCCCACCATGCAAATATCTTCTGCCAGGGCACAAACGCACTCTTATAATCTGTAAAGGTCAGCTGATTGGAGCACAGAGCAAGGAAGAGAAGAATGGGAATGACTTTATAAGGGAGAACAGACTAAACATGGGAGAACAGACTAGACATGAAAGGACATACTTAACTAGCTCATGGGGTCTTGGGAGGTCCCACCTTATTCACCTTTGATGAGCATGCCTTTGTGAGGTGAATTTAAGATATCTCAGTGGGGCTTATAGAGCTAAGCTGCGCAATATGAAATACAGTATGTTTCCTACTATTATCCAGCGAATTTAACCTCTTTCATTCCAAGCAGGCCTATCCTATGAATAGGAATGTCATTGTTTCCTCTAGTTTGGGGACAGGTGTCTGCATGGGAGCAGTGATTAGTTGGTAATGGACTAGAAGCCAGCAGTACTTCTTGAGATGTTTTTTGTTAAGACTTCCTAAATCTATTTGTTCCATACACTGGAATATGGCATTTGCACATCAAACCCTCCAAAACATCCATGCTGTAAGCTGCTGGGAGTAAGATTCACCCATCCTTAATTTTGAGACAAGCTGTAAATCAACCACCTGCAAGAGAAATACATTCATCTTCTTGTTTCTGACTTCATCAGAATAGGCCAGATACAAGCAAGGTTATTTTATAGTACAGAAATGTACTAAAACAGATGGAATGGAAGAGAGCGGTTAAGCCTTTTAGAACGTGTTACTTATCTCCAAAGTGTCTAACTAGGTTCCAACAAATGACTAGACAGTTTCATTTTTAAGACAAAACAAATTGCTAATTTTTATTTTACATTTTTTAATTATATATACTTTATTTACATTTCAAATGTCCCCTTTCCTGGTTTCCCCTCCAAAAACCCCATCCCCTCACCCCTCCTCCCTTTCCCTGCTCACCAACCCACTCACTCCTGCTTCCTAGCCATGGCATTACACTGGAGCATAGAGCCTTCACTGGACCACGGGCCTCTCCTCCCATTGATGACAGACTTGGCCATCCTCTGCTACATATGTAGCTAGAGTCATAAGTCCCACCACTCTTTGGTTGGTGATTTAGACCCTGGGAGCTCTGGGTGTACTGGCTAGTTCATAGTGTTGTTCCTCCTATGCGGCTGCAAACCCCTTCAGCTCCTTGGGTCCTTTACATAGCTCCTTCATTGGCAACCCTATGCTTAGTCCAATGGTAGGCTGTGAGGATCCACCTCTGTATTTGTCAGGCACTGGTAGAGCCTCTCAGGAGACAGCTATAACAGGCTACTGTAAGTAAGCCCTTGTTGGCATCTACAAAACTGGCTGGGTTTGGTGACTGTATAAGAGATGATATCCCAGGTGGGACAGGCTCTAGAAGGTTATTCCTTGAGTCTCTGCTCCACACTTTGTCTCTTTAACTCCTTCAGTGGGTATTTTGTTCCCTCATCTAAGAAGGATTGAAGTATTCACACTTGGTCTTCCTTCTTCTTAAATTTCATGTGGTTTGTGAATTGTATCCTGGGTATTTTGAGCTTCTGGGCTAAAATCCACTTATCAGTGAGTGCATACCATGTG
>NC_034599.1:19065255-19087313 GCF_900095145.1 Mus pahari
TCATGGAGGCATTTCCCCAACTGAAGCTCCTTTCTCTGTGATAACTCCAGCTGTGTCAAGTTGACACAAAGCTAGCCAGTACACTGTTGTATGGCCAGGTGAAAGACCAACACCTAGGAAACACAAAGTTTTCTTAACAAAAGCAATTTTATTGATTTGAACAGCAAACCAAGCAGCCATGGACAAGAACAGACTTGGCTGCTGACTCTGAGACTCAACTCTTCTGCGGGGCAAGGTTTTAAGTTCAAAAACCATAGTCAATGTGGGTAAGATAGCATCACAAAATTGAAAACCAAAAGGAGGTGAGCCATCTAAGATTACACAAGAGGAAGAATAGCAGCCTGGCTTCTTAATCGTAGGTTTCAAAATCATGAATTTTATAGTTGGAACAAGGTAGGAATGCAAGGTTTTGGGAGTTAGAACACATTTATACCCTGGGGGATGCACTTAGGATGTAACATGAATAAATAAATAAATTAATTAATTAACAAATGGAAAAATATATGAAAGACAGAGTTTTGCTAAATTAGTTAGATGGAGTTAAAGTACATCTGGAACAACTACAGAAATATGTACAAATACAATGAATAAAATACAAATTTCAAAGTACAAAAATAATATGAAAAACAGGACAAAATATCTCTTATCTTTTCATACCTCTCAATACAGAAAGAAGAACCCCTAATAATATTAATGAACATTATTACATTATTCAAAGCTTCATAACAATTTTCTTGTGGTGGTTGTATTGAGTCTTAAAGGAAGGGATCTTCCCCAGAAATGAAGATTACTGACCTAAATGCATCGTGCTAAATTCTGGGGGCTCTAGAGGACTCGGTGCTCTTCTAATGAACCTTTGGTTAAGGGGTAGCAGATGTGACAGGGAATCCTAGACAGAGGCTGTGTCTGCAAAGACTGATCAACTAGTACTGAGGTACTGTGGAAAGATTGGAATGCTGTACGTTCACAAGCTAATTATTTTATCTCAGGTTAGTTTTAGTCACTTCTACCAACAGCCATCCCTAACCCACCTTCGTATCAGAACTAATATCTCATGACTAACTGACAAAAGACAAAACAAAACAAAAATGTGTGAAGTCTATTAACTTAGCAGACTACTAGCTTCTATCAATCCAAAAATAAAATTATTATCAGGGAGCATCTGATGACTTCTGACTGATTACGTCAGATCGAAGTGTCATAAGGTTGAGGCCAGGCTAGGTTATACAGGAAAACCCTGTCTGAAACAAAACAAAACAAAACAGATTACATTAAATTAAAAAATGGGAGCGACCTCTGTTTTTTTTTGGGGGGGGGGTTGTTTGTTTTTTTTTAACCTGGGACAGATTATTAGAAAAGATTTTTTTTTCAATTAAGCATTGTATTCATTTACATTTCAAATGATACCCTCCCTCCTGGTTACCCTTCCACCAACTCCTCCCCCATCCTATCCTCCCACATCCCTCCCCTTTGCCACAATGCTGGTGCTCTTCCACCCATTCACCCCCTCCTGTCTCACCCCTCTAGCATGCTCCTATGCTGGGGCATCAAGTCTTTTCCCCCTCCCACTGATGTCAGATAAGGCCATCCTCTGCTACATATGTATCTGGAGTTCTGGCTCCCTCCATGTATACTCTTTGGTTGGTGGTTTAGTCCCTGGTTTCTCTGGGTGGTCCAGTTAGTTGATATTGTTCTTATGCTGTTTCAATCCCCTTCCGCTCCTTCAGTCCTTCCCTAGCTCTTCCATTGAGATCCCTGGACTCAGTCCAATGTTTGGCTATAAGTATTTGTATCTGTATTCTTTAGGTGTTGGTAAAACATCTCAGGCAACAGCCCTATCAGGCTCCTGTCAGCAAGCACTTCTTGTCATCAGCAATAGTGTGTGGTTTGTTGTCTGCAGATGGGATGAATCCCTAGGGGGAACATTTCTCAAATAGTGAAAACCATTCTCAACAATAAAAGAACTTGTGGCATCATCACCATCCCTGACCTCAAGCTGTACTGTAAAGCAACAGTAATAAACAAAAACACTCATGGTATTGTTATAGAGACAGGTAGATCAATGGAATAGAATTGAAGACCCAGAAATGAAACCACACATCTATGGTCACTTGATCTTTGACAAAGAAGCCAAAACCATGCAGTGGGAAAAAGACAGCATTTTCAACAAATGGTGCTGGTTCAACTGGTGGTTGGCATGTACAAAAATGCAAATTGATCCATACTTATCTCCTGTACAAAGCTCAAGTCCAAGTGGATCAATGACCTCCACATAAAAGCAGATATACTGAATCTAATAGGAGAGAAAGTGGGAAAGAACTTCAAACACATTGGCATAGGGGGACATTTCCTGAACAGAACACCAGTGGCTCATGCTCTGAGATCAACAATTGACAAATGAGACCTCATAAAATAGAAAAGCTTCTGTAAGGCAAAGGACACTGTCAATAGGACAAAATGGCAATCCACAGATTGGGAAAAGATCTTTACCAACCCTATATCTGATAGAGGGCCAATATCCAAAATAAACAAAGAACTTAAGAAGTTATACTCCAGAGAACCAAATAACCCTATTAAAAATGGAGTAAAGAGCTAAACAGAATTCTCAACTGAGGAATCTTGAATGGCTGAGAAGCACGTAAAGAAGTGCTGAACATCTTTAGTTATCAAGAAAATGCAAATCAAAATGACCCTGAGAGTCCACTTCACACCAACCAGGGTAGGATCAAAAACTCAGGTGACAGCAGAAGCTGGTGAGAATGTGGAGAAAGAGGAACACTCTTCCATTGCTTCTAGGACCGCAAGCTGGTAAAACCACTTTGCAAATCAATATGGAAGTTCCTGGGAAAATTGGAAATAGTTCTCCCTGAAGTCCCAGCCATACTACTATGGGGGCATATACCTAAAAGAAGCTCCCACGTATAACAAACACACATTCTCCACTATGTTTATAGCAGCTTTCTTTAGAATAGTCAGAAGCTTGAAACAACCCAGATGTCCCTTAAGAGAAAAATGGATACAGAAATTGTGGTACATTTACATGTACCATATGTTAATGGAGTACTAGTCAGCTATTAAAAACAATGGCTTCATGAAATTTGCAGGCAAATGGATGGAACTAGAAAATATCATTTTAGTTAGGCAAACCAGACACAAAAGAACACATGTGGTATGTACTCACTGATAAGTGGATTTTAGCCCCAAAATTCAGAATACCTATGATACAACCCCAAAACCATATGCAGCTTACATAGATGCTTCAATCCTACATAGAATGGGGAACAAAATAATCACAGGAGCTAGAAGGAGGGATGTATCTGGGAGGAGTAGAAAGGGGGGAGCGAACAAAAGTAGGCAGGAACAAGTATTAAGACAGGAGAGAAGAAAAAGGATCAGGAAATTGAATAGAAGCATGCAGAAGAGGGGATGGGGAACTGGGGATAACCTCTAGAAAGTCCAGACTCCAGGCAAGCAAGAGGCTCCCATGAGCCAAAGGAGACGACTTTATCCAGAATACACCACAAAGGAGAGGTCCAACATGTAGAGACCACCTCTGGTAGATAGGCATAGTCCCCAGTTGAGGGATGGGGCTACCCATGTATCTCAAAATTTCAAACCTTCTAATGTTCCTATTAGAGAAGTTTTTAAGCAGGAAACTTGTTGTGGAAAACACTCAATGAGAGGATTACTCTTGCGAGGGAACATAGCACCATAGATCAATTAGCAGGAAAAAAAAAATGAGATCACAGGGCTACCTTCAGCAGAAACCCATGGAGTGCTTGGGAACGGATGGGTCAACCAGAGATTGAGGATGCTCCTAATGGGTAGCATGACCTTGCAGAAAGGCATTGCCCGGTTACTGGAGGTGATTCTGGACATACCTATGATGTCTTAACAGGTAGCCCTCCCTAAGCTGGGAGAGTGTATGTTCCATCCTGCAGGAAGGGGTGTAGACTGTTCTCTGTGACCTCAGATGTCTCAGCCACAGTCCAGCACTGCTACATCAGGTCAGCTTGGTCGAGAGAGGACGAAATTATAATGGGCAATATGGCATTATGCAGTCACAATAAAGCCCTGCAAATCTTAAGGATAATAAAATGTCTTTTTCTCTTCTTGTCACTTTATTTTGAGGGTCAGGAAGTTATTTGTAGCAACCTAAGCATTTAGTCCCCTTTAGTCTTTCAGACTTGTAGTTAGATGAGGTGAAAGAGAAGAGGTAACTATAGAAAAAGCACTATGACCTGGGTTGAATTGGTGGGAATCTGCAATGGAGATACATCTGAATTTAAGAGAGTCAGGGGAAAATAGTAATCTCGATGACGATGGGGTAAGTTTGATTAATGAATACCAGCCATTCTCACAGTGCTGCACAGATAAGGATCATGGAGTAGGCAATACTGCCAGTATCTGATACTGAACAGACTCTGCCTAGGTATTTCATGTGTTTATCAAAGTTAATATTTCAAATACATTGAGACCTGGGTTTTCTTTAACAATATTGAGTTGCTCTGGAGTCACAGAACTCTTCTTAAATAGGAAAAGTTGCTTCATGTGTATAGTTCAGTGGGTGCACTAAACTGACATCAAAGCCATACTTTGAAATTTCTCTCCAGTGATTCTTTCTAGGCTGGTGTTTGGGTATTTGGGTAGAATATCAGTCAAAGCTATCAGGGCAGTGAATCAGGGACTTGGAGGCTCATCCCCTGAGTCAAGTCTTTCCAAGGGATTTGAACATGATTCATAGGGCTTTAGGAAGCCGGTGATGGTACCAAGAAGATGGTAATCTGACACTTCCCATCTGGACTATGCCCATCCATGCAAGAAGGCAGAACGGGGTACCATTTTAACAAACATGCAGTCATGATGCATATCAGAACTTTATATGTGGTTCAATTAAAAAATGCTATATATGTTAAGTAAAAAAATATCATATATGTTGCTATTTATAACAAGAAATGAAAGTTAATTTTGTATAACCTTCTATCTCAAATTTCTTCAAGATTATATATGATCAGATGAAGCCACCTTCTTTTAAGAGGGAACTTCAAAAGCACATGTCTAGTGTGTAGACCTGCTAGCTCTCTGTCTCCACAGGAGGAAGGCTGGGTATGAAGCTCATTATCAGAAGATTGAAATCTCTGTTTCTACTTAAGACCAGGGGATGCAGAGATTTTTCAACAAGAGCTTAATGGCAAAAATATCATCAGTGAGTCTCAGCAGGGAAAAGAGGTAGAAATGACTTCTGAATTATAGCAGAGGCAAAATCTTCAATGTGCTTTATCTTCTCTGGTGATATCTAGCTGAACATGGACACCTGGCAGAAGCCTTTCCTTGTGGTCTCTCTCCTCCCTCCCACTCCTGCTCAATTCTGACTCAAAACAGCAGTACTATGTTCTGACTCAAAACAGCAGTACTATGTTATTCGTGTTTTAATCCTCTGCAGGTTTGACTTAAGGCTCTACCCCATGCACATTACATGTAACATGATGTAAGCAGACCTCTGACTCTCAGAGAAGCAAGAAACATTTGTTGTTGGTAGGTTTAGCAGGGTCTCTAGCAGAGCCTACATCTGCAGCCAGAGATTGGAAACTCTAGCAGCCACGACTCAAGAAAATTTCCAGGCTGCTGTGTGATGGGGAAAGAACAAGAAATGCTGTAGGATTTCAACTCTACTCTCTTCTCTCCCCTTTCAGCTTTTGTTTGTGGCAACATTGAGGGAAGATGAGGAGGAAACAGGGAGTAGCAGCTGATGGAGAACCTTTTCTAGTTTTGGCAGGTCTGATAGTCTCTCTTCTGATTGGTTTTTATTATTCACTTCATTTGCACACACACACTCAGCCAATCAGAGCCAGCCTGAGCTTTTGCTGGCCCAGGTTTTATCAGTGCAGTTCTTAGTAAACTCCGGACATTGCTCAGGGACCTGACAAGATTAAAGATTCCAAAGTCAGACTCAAGAGACTATGGGAGAGGAAAGATTATGACTGTTGATTGCAGACTCATTGAAGAAAGGGCCTTCAAAGACTTGCCTTTGAAATTTGTCAGTTGCACTCCTCCAAGACCTACCTTCATGATTCACTAGAGAAATTGCTCCAACACTGCCTTTGAGATCCACTGCCCTAGATTCTCTTTCTGGTGACCTGTTCCCCTCAGACTTGTGTTTCAAAGAAAGGCTCTCAGTAGGTATCTTGAATGCCTGGGACAAGTTTAGAGTGTAACTTGACTGGGAACATAACCTTGCTTAGAGTCCCTGGCTTGGTATCTCAGGAATTTTGAGAGTTCAGGGATACAGCACTTGAAACCTGTATCGATTGACATCTCTGGATCACCCAAAGTTCAGATCTTCTGTTCCCATTTTGGATTGCCACACCTAAGTTGAGACTTTCTGATTACTTTTCTGAGGTTTTTTTCCCTTTGAATTGTTACTTTTGCATGGAAAAAAAAGTCCTCCTTGTTACATTGTCTGCTCACTCCATTCAAGTCAAGAACTACATTGGGGAGTCCACTGTCCTATAGCTATTGTAGCAGGAATCAGCCTTGCCCATAATTCTTTGTGGCTCCCTGTGATAGGTACCTTGACATTTGGGGTACCAGTTTTACCTAAAAGCTGAAGGAGGTAGATTTTTCTAGCTTTAATCACAATCCACTAATTCACATTGGTGGTGGTGGTGTGAAAGCAGGAAATCTTGACTTGAATAGCAACAGTTCTGCCCACCAGTGAGGTGCTTAAACAAGTCACTTAAGTTCCTTGAGTAAGACCAACTTCCATTGTGCAACTTCCTGTGGAGAAATGGAGGGTAGTGGTTTGAATGAAAACAACTGCCAAAGGAAGGATTAGGAGGTGTGGCCTTGTTATAATGTGCCACTTACAGTGGGTGGTTGGGTTTTTAAAGCCACAGCATTTGCACTCTCTGTTGCATCTATCTTTTCTATACATCTATCTATCTATCTATCTATCTATCTATCTATCTATCTATCTATCTATCTATCATCTATCTACCTATCTATTATCTCCTCTCTTGTAGTTTTTGTCTAAACATATAAACTCTCAGCTACTCCTCCAGGGCTCTGTCTGCTTGCCTGCTGCTATGTTTCCTGCTGTGACAGAGATGGAATTTACTATATTCTGGAGCCATGAGTCTTAAATCAATTTTTTTTTTCTTTTAAAAGTTACCTTGTTCATGGAGTCTATTCACAGCAATATAAAAAGAAGACAGGGGGTACAAACAAAGGTTCCAACAAAAACAGGGTATAGTAACATGAATTTAATTTATGAGAATATAGCATTACTAGAGACTGTAAGATTAGAAATTCTATTTCCAATAATAATGCTGTTAATAATAACTTCTAGTTTATGTATTGTTATGCCTTGTTGTCTGTCACTCAAAACTTTCCATGTTGGAGAGGAACTCATTAAGTCTTAGGAATTAGGGCTTGGGAGATGACCCAGTGGTTAAAAAAAACTGTGGTTCTTCCAGTGGACCTGAGTTCAATTCTCAGCACCCAAATCAGATATCTCACAACTGCCTGTAATTTAGCTCTTGAAATGTCTGACTCCTGCTTCTGAATTATTCCATCACCCAGATATATGGAATGTAATAGACACACACACACACACACACACACACACACATTGAAAAGAATTTTTTTTCCAATTTTTTATTAGGTATTTACTTCGTTTACATTTCAAATGCTATCCCCAAAGTCCTCTATACCCCGCCCCGCCCCGCTCCCCTACCCACCCACTCCCAATTCTTGGCCCTGGTTTTCCCCTGTACTGGGGCATAAAAAGTTTACAAGACCAAGGGGCCTCTCTTCCCAATGATCTCCGAATAGGCCATCTTCTGCTACATATGCAGCTAGAGACACTAGCTCTGGGGGTACTGGTTAGTTCATACTGTTGTTACACTTATAGGGTTGCAGCCTCCTTCAGCTCCTTGGGTACTCTCTAGCTCCTCTTTTGGGGGCCCTGTGTTCCATTCAATAGAAAACTGTGAGCATCCACTGCTGTGTTTGCCAGGCACTGGCATAGCCTCACAAGAGACAGCTATATCAGTGTCCTTTCAGCAAAATCTTGCTGGTGTATGCAATAGTGTCTGTGTTTGGTGGATGATTATGGGATGGACCCCTGGGTGGGGCAGTTTCTGGATGATCCACCCTTTCGTCTCAGCACCAAACTTTGTCTCTGTAACTCCTTCCATGGGTGTTTTGTTCCCAATTCTAAGAAGGGGCGAAGTGTCCACATTTTGGTCTTAGTTCTTCTTTAGTTTCATGTATTTTACAAATTGTATCTTGGGGATTCTAAGTTTCTGGGCTAATATCCACTTATCAGTGAGTGCATATCATGTGAGTTCTTTTGTGATTGGGTTACTTCACTCAGGATGATAACCTNCAGATACATCCATTTGCTGAGGAATTTCATAAATTCATTGTTTTTAATAGCTGAGTAGTACTGTGTCTCTGTTTAGTTTCTGTTTCCAGGATCTGTCCATTGATGAGAGTGGGGTGTTGAAATCTCCCACTATTAATGTGTGCTTTGAGCTTCACTAAAGTTTCTTTAATGAATGTGGCTGCCCTTGCATTTGGAGCATTGTTATTCAGAATTGAGAGTTCATCTTGGAAGATTTTATCTTTGATGAGTATGAAGTGCCCCTCCTTGTCTTTTTTTGATAACTTTGGGTTGGAAGTTGAGTTTATTCAATATTAGAATGGCTACTCCAGCTTGTTTCTTCAGACCATTTGCTTGGAAAATTGTTTTCCAGCCTTTCACTCTGAGGTAGTGTCTGTCTTTTTTCATGAGATGGGTTTCCTGTAAGCAGCAAAGTGTTGGGTCCTGTTTGTTTAGCCAATATGTTAGTCTATGTCTTTTTTGGGGGGAATTCAGTACATTGATATTAAGAGATTAAGGGAAAGTAATTGTTGTTTCCTGTTATTTTTGTTGTTAGAGTTGGGATTCTGTTCTTGTGGCTGTCTTCTTTTAGACTTATTGAAGGATTACTTTCTTGCTTTCTCTAAGGGATAGTTTCTGTTCTTGTATTGGTGTTTTCCCGTTATCCTTTGAAAGTCTGGATTTGTGGAAAGATATTGTGTGAATTTGGTTTTATCATGGAATACTTTGGTTTCTCCATCTATGGTAATTGAGAGTTTAGCTGGGTATAGTAGCCTGGGCTGGCATTTGTGTTCTCTTAGGGTCTGTATAACATCTGTCCAGGATCTTCTGTCTTTCATAGTCTCTGGAGAGAAGTCTGGAGTAATTTTAACAGGCCTGCCTTTGTATGTTACTTGACCTTTTTCCCTTACTGCTTTTAATATTCTGTCTTTATTTAGTGCATTTGTTGTTCTGTTGGGAGGAATGCCTTTTCTGGTCCAGCTGCTTGTGGACGTTGTACATCGTGGTGCGGAGCCTAGTGCGCACCACGATGTACAACGTCCACAAGCAGTCCCTATGGAATCTTCTGCACCTGAGATTCTCTCTTCCATCTCTTGTATCCTTTTGCTGATGCCACATAATCTATGTTTCCTGATTTCTTTCCTAGGGTTTCTATCTCCAGAGTTGTCTCCCTTTGGGTTTTCTTTATTGTTTCTACTTCCATTTTTAGATCCTGGATGGTTTTGTTCAATTCCATCACCTATTTGGTAGTGTTTTCCTGTAACTCTCTAAGGGACTTTTGTGTTTCCACTTTAAAGGCTGTTTACCTGTGTTTTCCTATATTTCCTTCTTAAAGTCCATCATCATCATGAGGAGTGACTTTAGATCCATGTTTTGATTTTCTGGTGTGATGGTATATCCAGGACTTGCTATGGTGGGAGAGTTTGTTTCTGATAATGCCAAGTAACCTTGGTTTCTGTTGCTTCTGTTCTTATGCTTGTCTCCTGCCATCTGATTATTTCAAGTGCTTGTTGCCCTCAATATATCTGATTGGAGCCTGTCCTTCCTATAATCTCAGTTGATTCAGGACTCCTCAGAGTCCAGCTTTCTCTGTGATCCTTTGATTGTAGGCTCCTGTGAACCTGAGATTCTGGGTGTGTGTCAGAGTTCTTGGCAGTCAAGCTCCTCTGAGACCCTCAAATACTGGTGTGACTCAGCTCCTGCTATCCTGGGATCCTGTTGTCCTAAGATCCTGGGCATGTTACAGTGGCTGGAAGTGGTGTCTCTTTTGAGGACTGTGGAGCTGTCTGGTCTGTTCGAAACCAAAGTAAACCAGAACTGATCAAAAGGAACCCGAGCCTCTGGTCAGGAAGGGCTCTGGTATCCTTGTTCCTGCTGTCACAGGCCCTTCACAATTGAATTGGAGCAGATGTTGTCTTCCACTCACCAGTGATCCTAAGATCATGTGGGCAGTCCTCTAAGGACCATGGTGTTGTCTGCTGACCCTGCGCTACACTTTGCTTTTTATGAGCCTGAAAATAATTTTTTAAAGATTTAGGAAGTAAAGAAAACTTAAAAAGCTCAAGAAGTAAACAACTTACAAGTCTCAGAAAGTTCCCGAAACTTACATGATTTACTAGTCTACCTCTACCGCCACTACTTTACACATACTCTGAAAAGTTACATAAGCTGTTAAAACTGATGAGGAAAGGTGACGTTCAAATTTTCTGAACATTGCTTTTGACAAATGCTTCTGAACATGATCCTGCTAGTAACTCCTCACCCATATTTGTCTAACTCCAATGAAGTCATTTGCTTGCTAAGCAGGACTTTGGTGGAATTATTTTAACTGGTCTGTCATTACTTCCTTATCTATAACAAATAGATATTAATTCCCAACTTCCCCCTGCCATACAGCACAAATCTACCATAGCCTATCTCTGCAGTTTATCTTAGGGTTAAAAAAATGTGTTTGGAATTGATGGGAACAATCAATTGCAGAAGAAATACAGTAGGTCATTTATTTTAGACTGATTTCTTTTAAAAATGAACATAAAGGAGAGGATAAATAGTCCAGGAAAACAGCAACTGATTTTGCAATATTTTAGGTACTTAACACATTGTAAAAATGTTAATCACCCAAGTTTGTATCATCTATGAATCTGCATATACTGATATTCATATGTATGTTTGTGCATGCATACATGCATGTATTGTTCTAGCAAAATTTCTCAGCTTTGCAGACATGCTCACACACTAACAGCAATAGTATCAACATCTGTCATTTGTTCACATCGAGAGCAATAGAGAACATTGATGCAAAAAGAAAATGAAGCTTTCATTCAGCTCCTGGTAAAGGATGTCAAATAACTATATTTGTAAGGTTGAAAATACAGTACATCATCAAAGTGTTCACTCACTCATAAATATAGATGTGCATCTGGCACTACAGGTGGGTTTTCTCACCAAAGGGCTCTTTAGTGGTAAATGCCTTTCAAAAAAGTGCCTGTTAGACACTGGGCTAATGTAACTTCCTGCACCTTACCTGTGTTCCTGGATAGGTTCAGGCTTGGGATATAAAATTGTTCTGAAAAGAGAAAACTATATACAGTGTTTGTACACAGGGTTTGTAATTTGTAATTCACCTCCTGGGACTAAGAAAAAAATGCATTTAGAATAATTGGAAATTTAGTTCCCCTCATCTGGATCTTTGTACAGTAATAATCTATGAGCTTGGGCTCACAAGGACTTCATACAACTAGAAAATACCATTGAGGAATTTATCTATGTGTTTGTTTTTATTGTATCTGGTTTTATTTCCTTTTTCCAATTCATAAAGTCTTTTGCTCTGTGCCTCCTTAGTTCAAATAAATGGCAGGACAAAAAGTGGAAGTCACATGCCACAATGATGGTGTTTTCTCTCCAAAAATTCATGGAGAATCTGCATGTAGAGTGTAAATAAAGAATATAGGAGAAACAGTATCAGAGGTATAGTGACTCAGAGAAAAAGAGGGGACAATGGAGCTCTTGTGTTCCCCACTATCATCAAAGACTTGAATTATAGCAGATAGTGATAGTGGGGACAGCAGATAGCAGGAGTGAAAGACAAATGTCCCGAAGCATCCTCCTGAGGACACAAGACCCTAGACATGAGTGTTACATTGTATCTAGGTAGATACCCCGTATTACTCAAGTGTTAGAAAAACTAAGGATAATGGGCAGCTTGAGTGTAAACCAAGTATGCCTAGAACCAAACACCAAACACATCAGTGTGGGGGTGCTCTAAGAAATGTCTGCCCCCTCACACCTGAAGAGGAATTCCACATAGGAGACTCAATAATGCTGGGGAGTTAAATGAACTCTATTCTAGTAGATGAGACAGTGCCTTCCCTTTCTGTGTTTGCCATCAGTTAAGCCTGAGGGTATAATAATGCTTCCACTATCACTACCCCAAAGCAGGAATAATGGGCAATGGTTTAGTAACCTTGATCTCTACTTGATGCCAATCAGGAGCTAGGATGGCACCTCTGTGGAAAACATGCATGTTTCAGTCCAGATTACTGAGTAATGCTTTTTACTCATATTAGACAAACCAGATTACCTATCTATCATCTATCTGTCTGTCTATCAACCTATCTGTCTGTGGTCCTCAGGAGTCTGCTTCGTACTGTTTACTATGATGCGCTCATGTTATATCCATCCATTTTTAGCAAACTTTTCTTTTCAATAAAAAAGTTTTAGGAAGAATTTTTTAATTTTAATTTTTATTCACTTTATATCCCAATCACAGCCACTCAACCTCCTCTTCTCCCTGTCCCACCCCCACACAATCCTACCCCCCCCCCACTTTCCCCACCCACTCTTCTCACAAAACGGGAGCTCCCTTGGGTACCACCCACCCTGGGGCATCTAGTCACAGCAGGTTTAGGCACACTATCTCCCAGGTAATAGGGAAGGTGATGCAATATCAGGGATCAAAGACTGAGACAGCCCCTGTTTCACTTGTTAGGAGACCCACATGAGTGCCAAGCTGCAAAATTGGTACAGATGTGTGTGTGGGGGGGTGGGGGGGTCTAGGTCCAGCTCATGCATGTTCTCTGGTTGGCCAACTCAGGCTCTGACAGCCCCATGGTCCCAGGCTAGCTGACTCTGTGGGTTTTCCTGTGGTATCTGTGACCCCTCCGTGTTGCTCATCTCTATACCCTACTCTTGCACAAGACTCCTGAGCTCTGGCTAATGCTTGGGTGCAGGCCACTGCACCTGCCTCCATTCACTACCAGATGAAGTCTCCCAACATAGTTATGCTAAGTTCCTGTCTGCAAGCAGAGCAGAATATCATTAATAGTGTTGAGGGTTGTCTCTCCCACATGGGATGGGTTCCAAGTTGGGGATGTCCTTGGTTGGTGGTTCCCTCAGTCTCTGCTCCTTCATTATCCCTGCACATCTTGTAGGCAAGAAAAATTCTAGGATGAAGGTTTTGTGGGTGGATAGATGTTGCCTTCCCTCAACCAGAAGCCCTGTCTAGCTATAGGAGGTGCTCATCTCAGTCTGTACATCTTCCTCTGCCAGGACCTACGCCAGGGCCACCCCCATAAACTTCCAGCATCCTAGGCCTCCAGCTAGTCACCAGAGATTCTTCCCCAACCCTTGCTGATTTCCATTCTAGATTTCAGGCCTCCCTCTCCCTACATCTGATCCACAGCCCCATTCCTTACTTTACCCTCTCTCCTACCCAGTTCCCTCTCTCCATCCAACTCTGATAGCTATTTAGTTTCTCCTTCTGAGTGAGATTTTTGTATCCTCCCTTGAAACATCCTTATTATCTAGCTTCTTTGGCTCTGCACATTGTAGCATGGTTATCCTGAGCTTTATGGCTAATGGCTTCTTATGAATAAATTCCATATGTTCCTTTCTGGCTCTGGATTACCTCAATCAGGATGATATTCTCAAGTTCCATCCATTTGCCTGAAAAATTCAAGACTTCTTTGTTTTTAATAGCTGAATAGTATTCTACTGTGTAGATGTTCCACATTTCAAATAAGAATATACTACACAGTGAGATTCTCCAGACTCAAAGTCTAGTCATCTCAATGAACTTCTGTACTGGTAAAGAAGCCATTCTGAAGCTGTGGAGTTTCCTAAGGGATTTTCCTCTTTTTGTAGAAATTACATTTACATGTATTGATCAACTACATAAAATGAAAAAATAATGGTAGAGTTATAATAAGAAAAATAATCACCTGTATATACTTTTCATGAGTCATTTGACTATCATCTGGTTTTCATATTTATCACCTAATATTTATCCTTTCTTTTTCTATCTATATGTTAAGCTGTACTCATATATACACCATACTACCTATATACTGCATGTATAGATAGAGATAGAGATAGATAACATAGACTAGGATCTTCTTATGAGAGCATGTGGATAATTTTCTTTCTGGGATTATATGACTTATTGTTATATATTCTATGTTCATCCAGTTTCTTTTAAATTCTGTGATTTCAGCTTTTAAAGAAATGGATAGCATTCCAATAGTGTTACATTTTATACAATGCTCGATTTTTATTGTCCACTCATCTTTGTCAATGGGGTTTATACTATTTCCTTGCTATAGTGAATAAAGCAGCAATAAGTTTGGGGTACAAATCTCTATGATAGGGTGTGAAGTTTTCTGGGCATATCTTCAGGAGTGAAATACCTAAGTGATAGTTCTAGTTTCAATTTTTGAGGAACATGCAAGCTAATAACTATTGGCGTTAATCTGAACACACAATCCTCAGCACATAGAGGTTCCTCTTTCTCTACATTCTTTCCAGCTTTTACTGGCAGACGTCATGATGATAACTATGCAGTGAGCTGAAGTGGTACCTCAACTAGCTTCATTTTATTTATCTTTTGGCACCTTAGTTTTTTCTTTTTTATCATTTTCTTTTCATATTAAATATTCTGATCATGCTTTCCCATCCCACAACTTCTCCCCACTTCCCTACCTACCCAATGGCATGCCATTTCTTTGTCTATCCCTTAAAAATAGCCAATTTTTAAAAAATTCCCCAGTCCCCCAGATATTTCTCAGTCCCCTTGAGAGAACACGAATTTGCATCAAGCATCTGTGGAGCTTTTCCAGTGAGAATTAAAGGGGGATAGGGTGACCAAGGCTTTGCCAGAATTCTTACTAATTTATTAATATTATAAACATGTATTTAGGAGAATAATAAATTCAGAATAATACATTTACAATTCAGTAGTTATGAAAGCTATCAAAATGTTACTCATTTCATTTTATTCCTTTTGTTTCTCCTATGTTTGTCTTAATGAGAAAAGTCTGGTAAGATTACAACATGTGTTAGAAAAACATAGCAATAAAATCCTAAAAAAAAATATGTGAGTTACTTTTGAAGTTCTTAATATATCTCTGTGGGAAATTATAATTCAAATACTTTTAAGGAGGAAGATAATTTCCATCAACGTTCATGTGGCACCAAGAAATACTACACACTTACTGCATCATCTTAGTTATTTATAAGAAACAGTTAAGGTTTTCATACTCTTGAGTATTATCTTGGTGTCACAGAAGGCACCTGAAAGTTATATGACACCAGTGCCCTTTATGTGATGTTAAACATTTATTGTTGTATCATTCACTTGCCCAGTACAACTGAGTGCCTAATCTATCCCAGTGAGGTGGTTCTGACTTTATTGAAAAATAGGTACACAACATAGAAACCACCAAACCCAGACACTATGGCAGATGCCAGCTTGCAGACAGGAGCCTGATATAGCTGTCTCCTGCGAGGCTCTGCCAGTGTCTGACAAATACAGAAGTGGATGCTCACAATCATCCATTGAATGGAGCACAAGTTCCCCAATGAAGGAGCTAGAGAAAGTACCCAGCGAGATGAAGGGGTTTGAAGCTCCATAGGAGGAACATCAATATGAAGTAACCAGTACTCCCCAGAGCTTCTTGTAACTAAACCAGCAATCAAAGAAAACTCATGGTAGAACTTGTGGCTCTAGCTGTATATGTAACAGAGGATGGCCTAGTTGGTTATCAATGGGAGGAGAGGCCCTAGGTCATGTGAAGGATCTATGCCCCAGTATAAGGGAATGCTACGACTAGGAATGGGAATGGGAGGGTTGGGGAGCAGGGGGACCAGGAAGATATAGGGGATTTTCAGAGGGGAAACCAGGAAAGGGGATAACATTTGAAATGTAAATAAAGAAAATATCAAAAAAAGAAAAGAAAAGAAAAGAAAAGAAAAGAAAAGAAAAGAAAAGAAAAGAAAAGAAGCTCTCAAGAAGCAGGTATTAGCCACATTTTCTCAGAATGGCTCTTGAAAGGGAAGCAAAGGTGGTTAAACTGCAAAGCCATGAACATATGTGGGGGTGAACCTGGAGAGACACTCAAACTGTGATATCCAGCACTTCTAAAATGAACCTCAGTTATCTTCAGTGATGCTCATGCCCTTGTGAAATATCATTTAACAGGAAGGTAGTGCCAGTTTATGTAACCCATAGAATACTGTAGAAGTGCTGATGCATTACTTACAAGATCCACCAGAGAGGAAGACATTGTTTCTTCACTTTGGTCTCATGGATCACTTATTGTAAGAGAAGCCGGTAACCCTATGATATGGGTAAAGACATTGTAAAGAGGCCCATAGGAGAAATTAAGATTCCTCACCAACATTCGAGGAACACCTTGCCAGACAGGACAGTGGGATATCTGGGAGGAGTTCAGTTGTCTAGTCCAAATCAAAGCTTAAGTGATTGCATGCACAGTTCACCTGTGAACGCAATCTTGAAAGAGATTAAGCCAGAATTCCTGAGATGTGATCTTTCTGGGAAATATACAAACATTAAGGTGCTAAATTCTTTTTGTTTTAACATTAAGTTTTAGAATTATGTGTTTATACAACTATAAAGAGCCAGTACACAGTGTTTTAGTCATTCAAACCCACTAGAAGTTCTGTATCCTTCCTTCCCACTAGTGAAGCCCACTAGCTACTGAAGTAGATTGAGATAGAAAATATGATGTTGCTTCCTGATCTTGTATAGACAGTGTGCTGTATGTCTACAAGGGTAGATTAGGATAAGATTAGCATTTGAAACAATGGAAGTCAATAAAGTGCTACTCTCTAGGTGGAGGAGTATTAGGTAATCTCTTGGGGGAAGCGGGTAAAACTGAAGGCAGAGGAAGGGGGTATCATACATGACCCGCTCTCCTATGTGTAGCAACTTCAAATACAGAGATAATAATTAAGAACATGTTTATGATATGTAAGAATGAGTGAGTCAATAACTTTTGTTGATTGCCACCTTGGACTCTTACCATTCAAATTCTAGAGACATTTGTCTAACAGGAGAACCATTATATGGTAGTGATTTCGTACAATTCTATTCCAGGATATCAATTAAAAATCACAAATAAGCAGAAAAGAAAGATGGGACTTTATAGAATCCTCTCCTCTTGAATTCTGGATGATAGGCTTGAACTTCTGTCACCTGCTGACGGCACTCAATCTTGCCTCAGTTATAATTTATGGATCACTTTGGTTGTCATGGGCCATTATCATTACCAAATGCCTTGGCCTTATTATGGCACCTGCATTCATCCATCTCACAAAAATGGACAGTGAGACACTAAGTGCCTGTTGAGAAAACCATTCCCAAGCTGTGCGGGTTAGTGCCAGTCTCTGATTGTTCCCAGATGACATCTCTCTGATGACATTAGAAATTGTGTTCTCTATCTAGAGGAACAGTTACAAGGTACCCCAGTATAGTATTTGCATACTTTAACCTCAGTTTGTTTCAACATTTTCTAACTTTACTGGAAGACTCAGTATATATGTATATGTGTGTGTGTATATATATATATATATATATATATATATATATATATATATATATTACTTTCTTAAAATATTCTATCTTTGAGAATACCTTGTTGAATTTTACCTTTCTTAAAAATATTCATAAGATCACCAGAAAATGGTTAAGTCAGTAAACTGTTTGTTTTCCAAGCACGAGAATCTGAGTTTGCACTAATAGCATACAAGTGGTAAACCATGAAGGTTAATGTGCCTTTGTAACCTATCCTAAGAAAATCCCTGGAATTTTCTAGCTAGCTGGTTTATGAATGAAATCTTACCAGACCTGGCAAGATTCAGATTCATTGATAACAACTTGTCTCAAAAAATAATGTGGATGTTAGGTACTAGCTTGACTTGTCTGTGTTCAATGAGTCAAAACTTCTTTTTTTTTTTTTTTTTTTTTCAGACAAAAGCTCTCATTGAACCTGGTCGTACCTAAATATTTCAAGGTGGCTACCGAGAACCTCCACCCCTACTGACTAGTGTTCACAGTACTAGAAGATACTCTGCTTGCTGTCAAAAGAGAAAAGTAAACACCAACCCAGCTACATTCTTGTAAGATACACTGGTGTAATGGTGGCGCTAAAACTGTAGAAGAACCAACCAACAGCTGATCATATTTAAGGTTTACTCCTTGAGATGGAATCCACGCCCCAAAGTGCTCAGGTGTCCTAGAACCTGAGAGTAGGTAGGCCATGGGGTTCTATAGGAAAACCAAATACTACTGTTCTGCTAGAAGAATGATGTTAGATACTATGTTAGATACTAGCTTCCTGCTAACATTCTATTAAACTCAATTATCAGTGACTGTTAACCTACATGATCAGATCAGTTGTTTAGCTATCATAAGAGAAGCTTCTTTCTGTAGTTGATGGGAACAAATACAGAGAATCAGAACTGGGCAATGTGTAGAGACTTTGGAATACTGAGTTCTAAATAGAATGTCTCCATCTATTGGGGCTCAGGGAACTCTGAGGGAAAGGAGGCAGAAAGATTTTAAGAGCCTGTGGGGATGGAAGATAGCAAGGAAATAATGATTTCTAGTTACAACAAAACTAATTCACATATTGAGTAATAGAGACTGTGGCAGCATGCAGCATGCAGCATGCAGCATGCAGCATGCAGAGGGCCTGCATAGTTCTAAGCCAGATGGAGCACAGTGCTGAGAGGAGTAGATATGAGCTACCACTACTAACACAGAAGCTATTTCTAGTTGACAACCACTCTCAAAGGAAAAGTCTCCCCCTCAAAAAATGGAGTTACACTGGGCATATAAACCACATTTAGAACAGACTCAGTGTTTTTTTTTTCAAGGATTTTCATCTCATAATTCTATGACTGGGCACTGAAGTAGGAATTTCTAGTTTCATTGGAGACTCAGTTCTATAATGTAGTGGTTTCAGTGGCTTCTAAGGTCAGTGGTAGTCTGAAGTTCTGACTTCTGTGGTTCCAGTAGTCACTGACTGATCCCAAATGTATAATAATGTGGTACCAGAGGTTATGATAGAACTGTGGCTCCAGTCACATATCCCCAGATAGTATAAAGACTTCAGTGGGTCTGTTGAGTATCTGTCCTTCAGCAGGAGTGTCCAAGTACTCAACTTCCTCTGGTTTCCTTGGCAATTAGTGTATGGCCCTACCTTTTGTTCTCTTGTAATAGAGCCAAGGCAAGACATTTGTTAATCAACATAGAGTCTCAGCATGCAGTTCAAATGCATGAAGATATTCCTCTAAGAAGAATCACAGAAAACCCAATATCCCTAAAGGCTGAAAATATGGGAGATTAAAACAAAAAGGAAAACCCAGTCCAGGAAACGCATAAAACAAAATAAAGAAGCATAAAAAATATGACATGTTCACCATCCAGGGCCAACCAACTTGCTAAGGACTCCAAAGCTGCAAACAAAGCTTAAATAACTGAGAACTCATTCAAGGATTTACTTTTAAATGAAATTAATAATCACAAGGAAGATTCAAGCAAACATGCATGAGTGGAAGAAATCTATCAAATATATTGACAAAACAGTTTCCAAAATGAATGCAAAAGTCAGTAAACTGGATTCTCAGATCCAAAATATTAAGAAAATACTTATTAAGGAGATTAAAACTTTGAAACAGAAATATATGAAATAGAGATAACCAATCAAATTAAATCCTCAAAAAACAGCATAATTTATGGGCAAGATCATGTAGAGCATTACTTCTCAATCTCCCTAGTGCTGCAAGTTTAATAAAGTTCCTCATGGCGTGGTGACCATCAACCATAAATTATTTTGTTGCTATTTCATAAGTGTAAGTTTGTTACTATTATGAATCATAATGTAAATATTGTCTATGCAACCTCCAAAGGGGATGCAGCCCATAGGGTGAGAACCATTGATGGAAAGGAATGAATTTCAAGGATGAACAACAAAGTTGAGAAAACAAAACAAACAGATATGTGTAAGGAAAAATTGGAACATGGGTGGTACTCCCAAGATGTCTGGGACATATTCAAAATGCAATACATTAAAAGATGAGGATACATTTTTAAAACCTAATAATTAGTGATATAGAAGAAGGAACAGAGGGAGAATTGGATAGAATAAACAGACTAATTATTGCAGGAAACTCCCCAAATTTATACAAAGCAATAGGCATCCAAACATAAGAAATATGTAGAACTCTCAATAGATACGACCAAAGCAGTAACCTCACATGACATGTTAGGATATCAAAAGTACAAAGCAAGGAAATAATACTAAAGGCAGCAGAAGAAAAGCATCCACTCAGCTCAAAGGCATGGATATCAAAATTACCCCTAAAAAGTTCATTGGCATCCATAAAAGCCAGAAAAATATGAGACTAAATGTCACAAGCTTTGACAGCTAATAGCAATGAACCAAGAGTGCTATCTTTCCACACTGATGGAGAAATAAATGTACTTCAATATAAATATAAATACAAATACAAATTAAGGCAATTCATGACAATAAACCCAACACTGGTGAAAGTCTCTGACGGAGTGCTTTATTAGAAGGGAGAACAAGGGACAGCCCCCTTGACCTGAACACATGAAAGTGTATACTCCATGAAACAATGGCTAACTAAGCAAATTATACATGGGAAATAAAACACCACATCCAAGACAGAAACCTGCAAACCCTCTGAACTAACACAGGCAAAGGAAGAGGAATACCAGTAACACATCCAAACAGAGAGAGCATCACCTAAAAACCCATGTGAAAGGGAAGACCCTGATCAGTAACACATTTAAATTTAAATGCTCTCAACTCGTCATGAAATAATAGAGATTAATGGATTAGATTAAAAATCAAGAACCAAACATATGATCTCTCCAAGAAACTCCTGTAAGTAGCAAAGATACCAAAATCACAGTAACAAAAGTTTGAAAAACTATCAAAGCAAATCAAAAATATGAAGAAATAGGTGCATTTCTCCTGACACCAGACAAGGTAGACTTCAAACCAATACTAATTAGAAAAGATTAATAATAGGAGGGACAACTAATCTAGAAGATGAAAAATTACAAGAATTTATGCCTTGAATATTAGAGCCCCCAGTTTCATAAGAACAAACACTAAAAAGTATAAAATACCACATAGGCCACAGTGGCAAAGAGCTACCCTCTATAAGTGGCTCAAAGTACCTCCTGCCATTAACCAGTTCACCCAGGCTCTAAACAGGCAAACAGCGACTCAGCTGCTTAAGCTTGCCCACAAGTACAGGCCAGAGACAAAGCAAGAGAAGAAGCAAAGGCTACAGGCCTTGCTGAGAAAAAAGCTGCTGGCAAAGGGGACGTCCCAACTAAGAGACCACGTGTCCTCCGAGCAGGAGTCAATACAGTCATCATCTTGGTGGAGAACAAGAAGGCTCAGCTGGTGGTGACTGCCCATGATGTAGACCCCCTTGAGCTGGTGGTTTTCCTGCCTGCCTTTTGTTGAAAGATAGGGATGCCCTACTGCACCATCAGGGAAAGCCAGGCTGGGGTGCCTGGTCCACAGGAAGACATGCATCACTATTGCCTTCACACAGGTTCACTCAGAAGACAAGGGTGCTCTGACTAAGCTGGTGGAAACTATTGTATCCAATTATAAAGACATATATGACTAGATCTGCCACCACTTGGGGAGGCAACCTGGGTTCTGTGACTCGTATTGCCAAACTGGAAAAGGCAAAAGCTAATGAACTCATCACTAAACTGGGTTAAATGTACACTAAGTTTTCTGTACATAAGTATAGTTGCAAAATTAAAGAGAGAGAGAGAGAGAGAGAGAGAGAGAGAGAGAGAGAGAGAGAGAGAGAGAGAGAG
>NC_034599.1:19087336-19104156 GCF_900095145.1 Mus pahari
GAGAGAGAGACAGAGACAGAGACAGAGACAGAGACAGAGAGACAGAGACAGAGAGAGAGACAGAGAGAGACAGAGAGAGACAGAGACAGAGAGACAGAGAGAGAGAGAGAGTCAGACAGAGACACAGAGAGAGAGAGACAGAGAGAGAAAGGATCTCTAATTAGAGCTAATAAATGATCCAAACTTTCATTTGCAAGTCCATGATTTTTACTAAGTATAATTTTCCTACTTCAAAAGCATTAACAAACTGGGGTGGGCTTTGTATGCTCATATTCTTAGATACTTAGACTGAGTCAGGAGTATAGCATGATCCTAGGATTTGAAGGACAGACTCCATTTCAGGAAAAAAAAAAACGCGATAACCTTGTATGTTTGCAGTTAAAACGTGCATTCTGGGTTGTAGGCCCCTTACGTACATTCAGTTGTGCTGAGCATGTTCTACACAGCTTTGTCTGTGGTAAAGGACAGGGGCTAAACATGGAAGAGGTTAGTTGAAAGAAGGTTTTTAGATAGCTTTATTTTGCTTCTGTAATTATGATATAATTACATAATTCTCCCTTCCCTTTCTTTCCTCTAGCTTCTCTCCTATTCCCCAATTCTCTCTAAAATTTATGGCCATTATTTTTTATATATAATATACATTAATTATATATAATATAACAACCTATGTTATACAATTATATAATATAAAATAAATATATATAATAAATAATATATAAAATAAATATAAAAATGTTATATATTGTCAAATACATGTATTGAATTTATATAACATATATTTATATAATAAATATACAAATATACAAACTGCTCAGCCCATGGAATGTGACTTATATGTATATAATTTTAGGGCTGATCACTTGGTATTGGATAACCCACTGGTGTCCTACTGCTCAGAGCAGGTTCTCCTCCTCTTAGCATTCCTAGTTGCCTATAGTTCTTTGTCTACTGTTAAGGCCCTGTTAGATTCCCTGCCTCTCATGATAGTGTATCCATTTATATCATAGTTATTCAGGTCTTCTTTAAGTAGCTGTGTTGATGAGACTTCATGAGTGTAGCTTCTCTGACATTTCTCAGAGATCCAATTTCATAGAAAACTTCTGTTCTTCTGAATCTTACACTTTTTCCATTTCCCTGTCTTCATGAGTTCAGCACTGTTGTATTTTGAAAAGGTTTAAGCCATTCTTGTGGGACTTACTATTCTGTATAGTTTCTTAATGACTTTCTATTAACTGGCCCCTTCTTCTTCTACCCTCTTTTCCTGTTATGAATTTATTGGAATCGATACACTGTCAAGCCAATATTGTGTGTTGGATTTACTATCTACCTATATTTCTAACTCAAAATCACCAGTACCTAAATTGTAACTCCAAGGAAGAGCGCCTCAGTCTCTCAGGCCGTTTTCCGAAGGTTTTCTCACAAGGTCAGGTGACTACCGAGGTCTGCTGTGATTTGGATGAAATACTTGGTGTGTTTGCTCATCTGTGATAGTGTTAGAGATCATGCAGTACTCAAGAATACAAGGACATGAACAGAGACTGTGTTGCAGCAGTGAACAATTGAAGCATAAACACACAACTGGCATTTGTTGATGTTTGAAACCTGTTTACACAGGCCGCCATTGTTTTTCTCCATAGGAAATAAGACCCTCCCACTAAATGTTCTCAAGAGAATTATCTAAACAAAATACAGGCTTACCCTAGACCAACTCAATACGTTTGTTTCAACTAGCAAAAGAAGTGATGTTAATCTTATCTGTAAGGGTATCTTCAGAGCAACATACAGATTAGCATTTGATTAAATAACAAGAATTTCATTTGTTCAAATTTACAACACAGATCCATTTATGTTTCAATTAATGAGGCCATAGGTAATTGGGTTCTATTTTAAACAAGTGGACAATTTTTCTATGTATAAACACAGGTACGGACTACTTTGTCAGAAATGAGATCGGTAAATATTAGCCCATAAACCAACTCTTCAGCATATTAATAATACTGTGAATTAAAATGTGCTCAGAAGTTTGCCACAATTCCTGTGTTAGTGACATTTAGAAGTGGGACCTTGGAGATAGGATTAAATGAGGTCACAAGGTGGTTGTCTGCATAATGTCATTGGTGGCTGTATAAAAGAAAGATCTGAAATAGCCCTTTTGAGTGGCATGTGATAACTACTGGTGTATAAAAATCCACAGCAGATGCTGGTTCATAAATCTCTATCTGTGGGAACGCTTGCTTTAGCCAGTTTGTAATAGCAACACAACTATAATTCATTTTCCTTTTATCTTGGCTTTTGAGTGAAGGATTAGTGAGTATGAAAGATAAACAAATTAAATAAATTTATAAAATAAGAAATACATTACTGTAGACAATATTTATAACTCAAACTAATAGCCAACAAGAATTGAGCAGTGTTACAATTTCCAAATAGTGTTTGTAATTAAAACTTTTTTCTCCAAGCTACATGTTGACAATTCATCTAAAGAACACATTTACATGTGACTATTTGGCAGGTAATTCTGGCTCTAAATATACTGAGGTTATGAACTGTATAACTGGTTGTGTTTATGTTGACTTGCTTTTAGTGAATCAAGATGAGGGAGGCAAGAGAAAGGACAAACATATAAAGGCCAAAGATAGCCATGGTGTAATAAGTCCCCCCAAACAATTAAATACAACATACTGGAACACTGTTAGTAGGAGTGAGCTATCGGGCTCCCCTCCCACTTCCTGTGGTGAGCTTTGTGACATACTGTATAAAACAGGGGAGAGTTTCTGATGTGAAAATATGGGACCTTACAACTTACTACCTATCTTTGTTTCTGAAAGTGAATATAACCACACATAGCTATCTGTTTCTTCACATTCTTTTTTTTTAACTTATTTTATTAGATATTCTCTTCATTTACATTTCAAATGCTATCCCGAATGTCCCCTATACCCTCCCCCCACCCTGCTCCCTGTTTCTTCACATTCTACATGCTCATTTTATGTGAATGTTGTTTAGACTCCCTGTTTACTGCTAATATTTGTATCTGGCTACAGCATTGCTGGCTCTTGCTGAGGTCACAATTCACTGCATTCAAAGTTATACATTCATCCCGCTATAGGGAAGAATCTGCTTTCCCCAGGTTACCCTATCTCTCTAGCGTGGGCCACCAGGACTTGGCTTGACTGCTTTCATTGGACCACTTTTTGTCCAATCAACTATGGCAGTTGTAGTTAGAATCTGAGGTTCAGAATAGGATGTTATTCAGAGAGGACCTCAGGTGACTGTTTTCTGTAAAAGGTGCTCTTAGATTCCTGACTGAAACATCTGGAATTAAGTGTTCATTGCTTAACCAAATGCTGTGTTAGAGATGAATATGACATGAGTCTTAGTTAACGTTTCTGTTGTGATAAAAGAACAGGACCGAGGCAGTTTTTAAAATAAAGTTTGATTTGGATTATGGTATGGGGGTGGGATTAGGGTGCCTGAGGGTTCCAGAAAAGGTTGCAGCCTAGGACATTTCAGAGTTCACATCTTGAGCTACAAGCAGGAGGCAGAGATCACAGTGGGAAAATGGCATGAGGGCTTTGAAACCACAAAGCCCACTCCCAATGACACACATCCTCCAGTAAAACCACATATATGAATCTTTCTGAAACAGTTCCAACAACTGGAAACCAAACATGTGTCTATGAGGGTCATTCTTATCTACCAGAGCATAGTTTATATGCATTCATAGCAGAATGGGCTACAGAGTATCACCATGTATACAAAAACCTTTACGTTCTCCACTATCTCAGTGTTTCTAGCCTGCCTGTCTCTTCCTTTTATTACTAATTTAAGAATTAATTAATTAATATAAAGAAAGTATATTTGCTATATATTATATTTACTTATTCCATCAGAAATGGGCATTTATAGAGTTTAAATGAATTGTTGAGAATTGAGTTCTAAGTCTCTCTACCTTGTGTTTGGGTTTATCTATCTCACTGTGCCACCAGCATTTTCATTTTCTGAAAGCAGCAGTTCTCAATGGTCAGAGAATTTTGATCCAAAGGAAATGTTTTTACCGATGTGTGCAAATATGCTTTGTTGTCATGACTTGATGGTGATTGAATCCAGCAGCTTCTAGTGGGTCAAGGTCAAGACTGTAGGCAAATATCCCAAAATGCTGACAATGGCTGCTCACAACAAACTGTTATCCAGGTGAAATATCTAGCAAAACTACCATACTAAATTCCAATCTTACCCTAGAGCAGTGGTTCTCAAACTGTAGGTCATGGCCTCTTTGGGGGGTCACATATCTGATATCAGACATATTCATTAGGATTGATGCATAACAGTAGGACAATTGAAGTTATGAAGTAGCAATAAAATAATTTTATGGTTGGGGGTCACCACATGAGGAACTGTACTAAAGGGTTACAGCATTAAGAAGGTTGAGAAACACTGCCCTAAAGGATAACAGGCAATTGGGTTCAAGATGTCTCATGATGCCATTTGAACCTCTCTCTTCCTTCTCTCACTCCAAGTTATAAACAGCTACTTAAAATGATAAAATGTACTTGCTAGGCAAAGAAGGAGACAGAGTTTTAACTTGAATCGACCACACGACAGTGTGATCACTAAGTGCACAGTGCACATCACTACATAGCATAGCCCTCCATCATTTTTTCTATTCCTTACATTTAGAGTGAGTCAGTACCACCCCTTTCACATTTCAGGGATATGTTAGATGTTTAATAAAGACATATACCCTTTAAAAATCATCACATCTCCACCAGGACTTGTATATGTATCACATGACTTTTTCTTGAAAATGGGAGATGTCTTGGAATGATTTCAATTTGTTTTCCAGACATATGGACATAAATCACTATTTTATTGACTTGAATCAGTAGACCATTCCTAGCCTGCAATAAATGTTTCCCAGCCTGAAAACCTGCTTTTACTACAGACAGTTTTTTTTATTTTCAAAAGCCATAAACCAAAACAATGACCCCTGACAGGCAATAAACCCTCCAATGTTACATGTGGAAGTTTTGATTTTTTTTATTATATCAATAAAACAAATAATCAGATAAAGGAAAATATAACTTAAGTATTGACTGCTTTTGTTTAGTGCTATCCAAAGAGGAATCTGGGGTGAATATTTACCAGTAGCTCATTTGAGAATTTGATTACAGGGAGCAGAGTCCAGACTCAGGGACACAAAATTGGAACAAGTACGATGAGGCTTTTGGGTTTTTTTCTCCAGAGAATGACTGGCCTCTTCATAATATGAACCTCTGAGAAAGCGTAGGAGATGTGTCTCTGGATCCTTAGTCCAAGTACAGAAAAGGGAAGCATTTGTCTCATAGCCTCTGGCCCTCATTGGTCAAGCTGCCATGCTAGAGGATTTGCTTCCCTAAATTGAACTGATGGCCTCAGAGGTCTCAGGCCCAGGAAGCAATGAAAAGCAAAGCCCAGGTGAAGAGCTGAACAGAGGGGCGTTTGGAACAAAACCCTTCAGTGGCACACTTAAGATTGTTTTTCGTGATGCCACCTGTCCCAGTTTGCTTTCTATTGCTGAGATGAACACCATGCCTGAAAGCAACTTTGGAAGGAAAGGACAGCTTATAGACCATAACAAAGGAAAGTCAGTACAGGAGCTCAAAGCTGGAACCTAGAGGCACAAACTGGAGCAGAGGCCATGGAGGAGTGCGGCTTACTAGACTGCTTTCTAGGCTTGCTCAGCCTGCTTTCTCATACCACTCAGGGCCATTTGTCCTGGCACATTAGCCATGGTAGGCTGATGTGTGTGTGTGCCTCTCTCTCACACACACACAAAAAAGTTCACAGATTTACCAACAGGCAATCTGATGGGGATGATCCTTCAATTAATGTTCCTTCATCCTAGATGTATCTATCTTGTGTCAAATCAACAACAACAGCAGCAGCAACAAAAATATCACACTACTGTTACAAATATAATTTATCTATTAAATGAATATATAGATGTCTGGCACATGTGGTACACATTTATATCTAACTCTGTATTATCACCTTGCATTGACATATATGTATAGTACACATCAACACATGCATGTAATTTGTAAGTGTATAATTTAAAGAAATTCTTACAAGCCTGCTATTCATGATATGTGATATGACTGTAGAATCTTTCAACTCTTTTCTTACTTATAACTTATCATTGTGTAAGAAGAGTGGCTATGCTCACCTTTGCGTTACTTGAATAGGATTAACATTTGACATGTGACTGCACATTTTCTCAGGGGAACATGGTGTCTTCTTGTGATTGGTAGGTGCTTGTTTTTTTCAGATAAGATGTTCACTATTGTCGCTTTTAGCTACTTGAACTGATGACATAGGCACTTCAATTGAAATCCTGTTTCCACATGTCAATACCTTTAATCAGCCTCTGCAAGTTACTTAAACTTTCCTTGTTCTTTACCAGCAAAACAGGAACAGTCATAGCATCTACCTCATAAGAGTGTTGCTGAAATAAGCTGGCTCAATGTGAAAAACACAGTACCAGGCACTAAGAGTTGGTTAGAAGGAAGAGGGGTGTTAGCTGCTAGTGCTTGTATATATACACTCCAAAAACGAACAGAGAAGTAGGGGGAAAGAGGCCATATATAGTTGGCTTATTTTTTTCTTCCGCCATTTCCTACCTTAAACAATCTCCAGTGTATTTTAAAGCTGAGCTAACACTTGTTTCTTTCCTGTTATTTTAAAGCACTTTACTTAGCACAAGTGTTATTTTAAGATAAACATATAAATTATCTAGACAGACTTAGAATTTAATTTGTGAATTGCTTAGCCAAAATGTGAAACTATAAAATGGACTTGAGCTATTAAACAACAACAAAAAAAATCCACCCCAACCCAAAACAAAATAAAGCAAACATTAAAAACCCTGGTACCATCTGAACATAAGTGATGGCGGATAATGCAAACACATTCATAACCACAGGGACAATTCACTCCATGTGGAAGAGAACTCCATGTAAGTCAAGGAAGGCCTTTCTATGCATACTAAACACACACTGGTTTCTGTGCTAAGGACAGACACACAGAGTGATGGACTCTGCAAACAAGATGATTGACCAGGTTAAAGGTCCTGATGCTGAGCCTAAAGAATCATGTTCGGTACTCAGGGACCTACAAGGTCAAAGATAGAAGCAACATTTACAGGTTGTCCTCTGACCATTGAACATACCACCCACCCTTATCTATCCTCATACAGTAAACCAATGAATCAAAACATAAATTTGCTTTAAAAGGCAAATTTTGAGTCTCCAATTCATGGTGTCCAAAGTCAGGAAACTCTGCTTACTCTACATGCAAGCCCAGTTTCTACAGCAGATGTCTAAATTCATTTTAGGTTTAAAAAAAAACAAACAAGCCAATGGAAGCTTTGTCCAAGTGGTCTCGGTGAAAATTGAATCAAACAAATAGCTTGGCATAAAGAATATGATTAAAGGATGATTTTATGGGAGTTTAGAATTAGATCTTACAAAATTCAACCAAAGCTGCAATCACACATTTCTTTTTCAGTAAATTTACTTCCAAAGGAACATAAGAGTGAGCCTCTCCAGGGTAGTGTAATCAGTGCTTCAATTATCTATTTCTGTAATAAGTCACTCTAAAACTTAGCCAGTGATCATAAACATTTTACTTTTAAAGTGCCTAGCCAAGAGAGGTTCAGCCGAGAGTCTCTTCTGCTCAGTGTTCTGGGCTGTAGAAAAACAGGCTGAATAGAACTTGAACAGAGGAGATGAATCAGTCATGTGACTAACTTATGTTGTTCCTCTCTGAGAGAGCTAGAAATATTGGCCAAATCACCTCCATCTGGCCATCCACTCATTGTGGACTCATCCTAGAAGAGAGAGATTCTGAGTAGTGAGTTCAGAATGAGCATCCTAAGCAGAAAGCTGCTACCAGTCCTCTTAAGTCCTGCCTTTAGAGAAGCGTTAAGACCACATTCGTGGATGTTACTTGGTCAAAGAAGCCTAGAGTCCAGGGAAGAAAGAATAACATGTAAGTACTGACAATTGACAAAGAAGAGAGTATCAAGAGGTTAAAGAATAATTACCACACACATTTTAAGATTACAGTGTAATCATGAAGAGTATCTGGGCCCAGATTCACTGGCCTTGGTGGCTGTGCAACTATAATTTGAAGTGGTAAATGCAGTGTACTTTTCTATAGATATTGTTAGTGAAATAAGAGAGAATGCTAACTCCATTCAACTACCTATTCAAGTTCTTATATATATATATATATAAAATACTCTCTTAGCTATATTTGACGGTTTTGGCTAGGTTATTGTATAAGCTATAACAATCACCAAAGGCAGTTTTTAAGTTCATTAACTAGTAAATCTTTATTTGGTGATGCTATGAGAGAGATGACCTTGTTAAAGCCCTTCAGGCTTTGTGATTTAAGGTTAAGCATGTTCTGTTTTCAGCGTGTTGTTAGGTGAAAAGGACTGTTTGAGAGTCAAGACCAGAGCAAGTTATGCTTCTCCAGAGAAAAAGCAACAGCCCTGCCCTGGCCTTTAAGGATGATGTTGGATTAGATGAACACCTCTGGTGAACGAGGAAGAGGATGACTAACAAGTGAGAGTTTCCTAGCTGCATTCACACGCTGTGTGAGGAAAGAAATAATACATTCATTGTTTACCTGTGTTTTCTGTATGCAGGGCAATTTCAAACCTCCCCACAAGGCTATCCTTTCTAATTTCAAAGTAAAAGACTAGCAGTCATAATAAATTTAGTAACTTTCAAAATGTAAATAAGGGAATAAGTAGCCAAAGAATTAAACTCATGGACTACCCAGCATCCAGACATCTGACCCCCTTTTCTTAGGTGTATACAAATGTTAACTGATAGTTGACCTATCAGACCTTGAAGACCATCTACAATATGTGGTCATCTGCAGTGATTAAAAAAAAAAATCTGTTAATTTTTGAGCCCCGAGAGTGACAGCACAAAATACACTTGATATTTCAGAGCCAGTAGGCTCACAGGACAATTCTAACAGCTGCTACCAATTAGAAACATAAGGTAGAATTTTCTGGCCAACTTAAAAATAAACAAATTTTATGCATAGTCATCTACAAGTTGGAGTGGGAATAATTTATCGAATCAAATAATTGCCTCTTAGTGCCTGGAACAAGTTAGCTACCTAAAGCGAACAAGACAGAATACCCTCCAGAGAGCTGTGTCTGTTTACCCTGCCAATTAGACTTCTAATTGCAGGTGTTGCTTTCCCCCTAACATCCTTGACATTCCCAGGCTGATGATGTATTGTGTACTTACAATTCATGTCAACACTAAACACCAGGAAGTACAGGAGCCTTTTTTTCTCTGTACAGCAAACGATGCCAGAGCAAGCAGATCCACACGCATGAGACTCCAAGTCATCCCCGTTCTCTACTGTATAACATCAGGCTAAATCCACATATTTCATACTTTCGAGGTATGTCTCAGATGTGGCAGAGACCCCTCACCAGAGACCCTGCCACTGATTTCAAACTGTGGGGAGGTCATCTTGCTGAGCCCACAACTTTTCATTTGGTTGTAATTAACATTCATTTTGCACATATTAGTAAGTGGCAGAAAACTTTTCACACAGCCTCCTTTCTTAGCTATCTGTACCTATCCCAAGTTATCCTGTCACACTGTGAGTTTTGTCCCTGATCCTTGGAGCAGGAAAGAAAAGTTGGGAGGAAATTCTTTTGCAGGGGTCTCTAAGAACTAACTGAAGCTGGCTGGCAGGCCCTGACCCTAGAGTTGACGAACATAAAGTGCCGTGGCTCTCTATTCAGGTAAGTTTAGACATTCCTACTCTCAAGTTAGGGAAAGACTAGCTAACAGGTCTATGCAGCAACAGCTTATTGTGGTGTCACTTGTGAGCAGTCTTAGTGTTTAGGAAGCTGAGTCAGTACTATCATAGGCTAGCCTTGGCTAAAGACAAACACCCGGTCTCAGAACAAACAGAAAACCCAAACAAGAAGTGAAACATGGTTGTTCAAACTTGACCTTCAAGTCAGTGAACTTCTGTTCATACTTGACCTTCTGCTGCATGACCGTGAGCCAGGTATTTGGATTGAACCTCCTTTCTCTAAATGTGGTCTCCTGCGAGCCCACCTTCTTGACGTTTTCATTCTCTATTCTGCTGCCTTTGTTCTGAATCTACCTCCTGACCGAGGTTTCCCCATCATCCTGTGTCCATCTCATTTCTTCCTTGTTTAGTATTAGTATTAGTATTAGTATTAGTATTAGTATTAGTATTAGTATTAGTATTAGTATTAGTATTAGTATTAGTATTAGTATTAGTATTAGTATTGCACAGAATTTTCTAAATAGTAAATCTCTCACTTGTGAGAAGCCCTTAAACCACTCCCCTTAACCTACCAGGATTGACTTTTTGTGGGCCTCATCTCAAACCCCACAATAACTCAGTTTCTTTCAATAGTCTGGTATCTGTCTTTCATGCCCCTGCAGTTGACTTTTCTTAGAACACTTCTGTCCCCTAGTCCCAGAAGGAACAAGCTTGGGTACTTGTGAAGGCTTTCTTTTGTTGGTGGTGCTCCTCTTCTAGACACAATGTTTTCAAAATCTCATGTCTTCCTCAAGAATTAAAATAGCACAGACAAACAGCAAAGCAGGAAGAAGTTATAAAGAGACAGTAAAGAATACATTAGATTGCAGTACAGAATACACTACAGCAGGCCATCTGAGCCAGCATTCCGAAGATCAGCAGTGCTTAGTGTTATTTGGTGAAATGGGGGAGTTAGTTGACATGGGGCAAAGCATGGTATGTTATTATTAACACTTTTGATTGACCAACCTGAACAATGTAAGCCTTTGCTCACTATGCTTGTCTTTTCCTATGCTATATCTGATTTTCCTCATATGCATGCCCAATTATGTATAGGCAAAGACAGCATGGGCTTTTCCTGAAAGGTCACCCATAAAACACATCTGCTTTAGGCTGCATATACCCCAACCTAGTTAAGGCCATGTTTACCCTGTGCTTCTGTGCCCATATATACCCTAGAATATGTTTGAATGGAAACAGGATGTTTACCATAAGGTTTCTAAGTGTGTGCAATACATTCCCTTGTTGGATGTAGATACACATGAAGCTCAGAATATGGGAGGGTCCCCGACTAGCAAATGTATCTCTAGGAAGGGTGAGTGTGAGTGTGGGGGGAGGGAGGGGAATGGGTGGGTGCATTGCCTCGTTTTTTAAGTTTCCCTGTGCTTGTTTACCTCACTTCCATATTTTTCTTCTCTGTTGGCATCCTGCCTTCCCCCTTACACTCACTCATAACTGACAGTACATTGTGTTTACAGTGAGAAGTTGAGGTATCCTTGCAAACAGGGGAAAGTAAAAGTAATTGTTTGAGGAGTAAACCTTATTACTAGCATTTGAAGGATTCAGGTAGAGCACAATCATCTCAGAGATACAGCAACGTGTTCAAGATTGATCTTGGATGATAAAAGTTCTAAAATTATAAGGTCCAGGTTTTTTTCTGGAATTCAGAAATACTTTTTGTTTGCTCATATCCTCAACATAATGAACAATTAAAAATCAACATTGTGCAAAGAGAGTATGATTTCCATTCTGAAATGCATAAAGAATATGAAAAGCTCCTTGTTATTTTGTGACAGATTTTCCCCATTTTTCCAAATTTTGATTTTTAGAGCTTTTGAAGATTTCAAAATTATGAAAAACATCTTTAAATCTAAACAGCTATAGTCTTTCTTCCTTCCTCCCTTCTGTACCAGGGACTGAATCCAGGTTTCACATATGTTGCTGATCTCTCATGGAGTTACAGTTACAGCCTCTGAGGATTTCTCAAGTAGATAAGTGAGTCCTCAGTTGGTAATGGAATGAATGGAATTGGTAAGAGAATGGAAAGGGACACTGAACAAGGTGAAGCATGGACCTTCTGACCAACATGCACCAAAGCTCTGACCAGCTATCCTGAAATCTGTTCTGTAGTCTGAATTCATTACAGATGCCAGTTTATTAAAAAAATGAAAAAATGAAAAAATGTAAAAGTAAAGGAAACATTAGAACCTGAGAAATTCCACTTGCAGCCCTAGACAGTTAACTCATCTGAGCTTCTTCATTCTGGTTCCATTCTCTGAGGCAACTGGACTATTATTACTGCTGTCATCTAGCAGATACCTGTAGAAGGGAATAATTTTTCAATTATTAGGTGTTTCTGTTTCATATATATATATATATATATATATATATATATATATATTCATTCCTGTTATTTAAGGTATATATGCATATATACATCATTGGAATATATATACATATATATTCATATATATTCATATATGTATATATATGGAATAATCATATACCATATATATTTAACACCTGATGGGCTGATTTTATAAAACAATCTACTCCTCAAAGTCACTTTGGAACACTCAATGATCTGTCGCAATAATGGATGTGTTCATTCTCTGAGATCACCTAGTAAACAGAGTTCTAGGATTCTCATGATGGTAGGCTACACAAAGCAAATGATATTTAGTATGTATTTTGCGATGCCCTTTGAATTATATTAAGGACTACACAGTTTAAAATGTAAGAAATGCCTTAGTATTGGCTCAGTTCCTGCCAATCCTTGAAGGATGAGTGGTTATTAAAATCCTATCCCACAGAACCTGAAATAGCTCATTGGTTAGCACTTGTGGGGGACTTGAGTTCTATTTACAGTACTTATAACTGCCTATGTTTCCAGCTCTAGGGGATCCAATGCCATTGTCTGGTCTTGGCAGGCACTAGGCATACATGTGGTGTACATACATACATAAATACATATAACATCAACACATATAAAGTGCAAGTAAATATATAGTATTAGATAGACCCACCTCCCTAATCCTTCCTTTTTCTTCTTGTTGACAGGGTCCACCTTGAAGCTACATCCATCCATCAACTCACTAGCATATGAAAGGTTCCACTTTGATGATTCTATTGACTTCAGAAGTTGTATGAAAGGAAATAATTATATATATTGCCTTAGTTTTGTTTCCTGGCCTTGTGATAAACTCACGTGACAAGAGAAGCTTAAGGGAGGATTTCTTTTTCTTGGTGGTACACATGATAGCATGCTCTTGAAGTAGCTGGTCACATTACTATCACAATCAAGAAACAGGTAAAAATGAGTACTTCCTAATGTTCAGCTTACTTCTCTATTATATATAGATCAGGACCTCCTGCAGTTGAAACAGTCAAGATGAGTATAATCAAGATAAAGTTCATAGGTATTTACAGAAATCTACCTCCCAGACAATTCAAGAGTCTGACAAGTTGTTAAGGGTCTTGCAATAAAAATCAACATTATCAAGAGATCCACCTCCCAGATAACTCTAGAGTCTGTTAAGTTGATGATTAGTATTAACTAGTACTAATCATCACACAGAGCAAATATGTCTGACAATCTCATATTCATTGCATTTGTTTCTTGGATTGTTGCTGTAGCAAAATGCCTGACAGTAATAAAACTGAAGGGAGAGTGAGCTTACTTTAGTATATGGTTTGGGTACAGACTGCCATACTGGAAAAATCATGGTGGGGTCATTTTGACATCCTGGTTACCTTGCATCCACAGTCAGAGATCAGAGAGAACTGAATGCTGGTACCCAGCTCATGTTCTCCCTTTTATTTAGTTTAGGATCTCAACTCATGAAATGGTGGCCTCCTGAAATGTGGATCTTCCCCTCCTTGATTATTTAGTGTAGACAATCCATCACGATTATGGCTGAAGGCTGTACTTGTAGTTGAGTTTAGATCCTGTCGAGTATTAACCCTCAAACCCATCCATCTCATAGCTTTGGGAATCTGTATGTCTGTCATCCTGGCTGCACTGAAGTCCTTTGGGATTTTTTTTTTTGAAAGAAACTGTAAACTTTGTGTCACCTCTTGAAGCTAAGAAACTACATTTCTTTTAAATCCTCACAAACACAGATCTTCCTGTTGCCACTCTTGAATAATAACTCGTAAGTTTATTCAAAGAACTTAGGGTAGTCAACAAGTCAGGGGAATTCTGATATTCATGAATGATCTATTTGTCTTGTTTGTTGAGCGAATAAACTTTTAAAATGGTTTTAGCTTACTGATATTCCTGAGGAGGGAAATCTTACTGATGATATTATCAGGAATTACTTGGTTATTAAAATTATTATAATGTCAGAAAGGCAAAAATATGATTGTTCCTACACACACACACACACACATACACACAAACACACACACACAAGATGATCATATTATTCCCAAAAGCCTTGTATTTCAATAATATTAGTACATCAAGGTTTCTTGGGTGTTAGGAATTTAGGCTAAACTGAATTAGCTATCTTTTCAAAATCTCTTGTGAAATTGTAGCTGAGCTGTTCTCTGGAGTTATTATCTCATTGGAAGAACCTACTGGAGATAGTCTGTTTCCAGACTCACCCATGAAGTGACACTGATTTTTGAACAACTGTCATGAGAAATTCTCAATAAGGCTGTTCTAGATAATGGCAGATACTCTTCTCCAGGGCAAATGATCCAAGGAGAAGTGGGTAGACCAAGCCCGAGCACTCTATTACCTTAAGGAAAAAATGACAGGATCTTTCATGAAGCATTCTCTCTGATATAAGAAAGCCAAGAAATCTCTAGAGTGAGTTATACCAGCCATGATGGCTGACTTGTTGCATCTTTCCACAATATCAGAACTAATGGACCATCAATAGGCTCTGAAGATCCATCAATTATGTTGACTTCACTTTTAATTTGGCTTCACTCAAAGTCATGATCATGTCTTTTGCAAGTTCTCCATTCTGTTCCATTTTAATTTCCAGTTTCTAAGAACTCAGATCACAGATATCTCTTTACACAAATGTTATGGAAATAATTGGTTACAGAAAAGCTTTAAAGAGAATAAAGAAGCTATAGGAACAACAAAAGTAACACAGCACCAACCCATTAATTCAAACCAAACTGAAAGCGTGGGCATCAATAGTGGGTTTAAGGAACTGATTCTAGATCTGTTCACACAGGGACTCTAGAAGCCACTGAAAAGGACTACATCTCTATTGCTGGCAGAACCCCGGCAATCTGAGTCCCGGAGCAGTGGGTAGTTAGTTTGCTGCCCTTTCTCTGGACAGCTGCCACGATGTTGTTTTGACAGAGTGACATATCTCTGCCCCAACTTGAAGTCTGACTGACATGTGTATTGTGCTGTATTATGGGCTATCTGTCCTGTTTTGTGTTTTGAATAAGCTATTTTTTATCATAATCATTAATAATACCAAAGATGGTAGTTTTTGTTTGTTTGATTTATCAGCACAAACATTGCTGATCAGATGTTGTTATTGCTTTCCTGGGCCTGTGGTGTTTTATTATTTATGCAAATAACACATCATGTCCTTCCACCTTTACATTTATACAGAAAGTTGATATTCTGAACAAAATGGAGCAACTCAGGACAAGGCCCATCACTACTCTATATGAGATCTAACTTACTCAAGAGAAGCACAAGAACTATAATTGTACATATATAAATAAGAGAAGATACTGTTCTAGTCGTTTCATAGCTCTGATTGACCATCCTGCCCTGCATGACTTTAGCAACTAAATTTTATTTCTCACAGTTCTGAATGTGAGAGTTTGAAATGCAATACTGATAGATTCAAAATCTTGTGAGTGTCAGTTTGCTGACTCATGGGTAACCATCTTCCTGCTCTGTTCTTGCATGAAAGAAACATATATTCTCTGAGTGTGTTTATGGGGGCAAAACTATCATTGTTCTCTCTCCTTCCATGATCCCACATATCTAAAGAACCTGTCTCCTACTCTTATCATATTGGAGGTTAAGATTCATCACATTGATTGGGGGAATATGAGCATTCAGTACACTTACAGAAGCTGCTTGTGCAAAAGGAATTTTAAACCCTTTTAGAATTCATTACAAATGGGATGGTTTTATTGTTAGGGTGAAAGAATGAATGGAGAGATCATTTTCTCCACTAAAAAGATTATGTCATATAGAGACAAAAGGCAAGTGGTCTATGAGTCAGGACCTAGTCATCTCGAGATGATAATAGACTCAGGGACTGAGGGCATACATACCCTGGGGTGTACGTTTCTTCTCATGCCACCCCAACCCATCTCTCTTTCTCTTTCCCATAATCACTTGCTAGGACTTTGAACTGGAAGAATCCAATCAGATGCACATTGGTGAAGTCCAAACACGCAATATTGCCAGGGAATAGAAAAGCAGGTAAGAGAAGTTTGAATGTCAGGTCAAATAAGAAACACCTATCTCTAATATACAAAATGTTTTCTTTAAAGTCGATGCAGATCTCAGGGGAGGTATACATGAAATATCGACTAGAGTCATTTGTTTGTCTAACAACAACTGTATTATAAACTCCTGTCTGCAGTAATGTAACCACATTCTTCATTGTCTTACTATTCCGATAGAGTCTTCCCCAAACACAGACGTATTGTTAAGGAGTAGGAAAGAACAAAATTGTACTTAGGAAGAAAATTATTATTTTAGTGATTAAAAAATTGCCGAGATTTAATGAAAAAAAAAAAACACAAGATTTTTCTGAAATGTAATGAGGGACTAAGCAGTCTGGGACCAGACACACATACATATGCATAGAGTCTATGACTACAATTTTTTCTTTTATAATAATAATAATAATAATTATAATAATTATAATAATTATAATAATAATTATTATTATTATTATTTTATTTACATTTCAAATGCTATCCCGAAAGTTCCCTATACC
>NC_034599.1:19104167-19109440 GCF_900095145.1 Mus pahari
TTCTATTTCCCTTTTAGGTCTTGGATAGTTTTGTTCAATTCCATCTCTTGTTTGTTTCTGTTCTCCTCTCTCTCTTTAAGGACTTCTACCTCTTTAGAAGTATTCTGTTTTTCTTAAAGGACTTGTACCTCTTTAGCAGTAACTTCCTGTATTTCTTTAATATTGCCCTTCTTAAAGTTCTCTACCAGCATCATGAGGTATGCTTTTAAATCTGATTCTTGCTTTTCAGGTGTGTTGGGGTATTCAGGACTGACAGAGATGGGAGTGCTAGGTTCTGATGATGGTGAGTGGTCTTGGTTTCTATTAGTAAGATTCCTATGTTTGCCTTTTGCCATCTGGTGATCTCTGGAGTGAGTTGTTATAGTTATCTCTGGTTGGAGCTTGTTTCTCCTGTGATTCTGTTAGCCTCTGTCAGCAGACCTGGGAGTCTAGCTCTCTCCTGAGTCTCAGTGGTNAGATTACTCTCTGCAGGGAAGATCTCCTCTAGCAGGGAGGGTACACAGAGGCCTGGCATTCAGATCTGCCTCCTGGCTGAAGATGTAGGCCCAAAACAGGGCCTGTCCCAGAAGATGTGTTGCCTCTGCACTTTATTCACTCACCTGCACAGACTAGCCACTGAGGGACCCTGACTCTCTCACCTGCTCTGGCAGACAGAGCCCTCACAGGTGGCTACCTTTCCTCTGGCAAGGAAGGTGCCCAAATTTCTGGAGCCTAAAACAGGGTCTGTTCCAGAAGTTAGGTTGCTTCTGTCTCTCCTGAAGCTGTGTAGCTTCTGAGATCCACACACTCTCCAGCGCAGACTGGAGCCTAAGTGAACCAGAGCAAAGATGGCCCTCCTACAGGTTCAGGCCCCAAGACTGCTCCCGGGCAGACACCTCTCCTGGGGCAGGAAAGGTGCTGGGTGACTGGAGCCAGAAATGGGGTCTTTCCCAGAAGCTGTGTTGCTTCTGCAGGCTGCCCTCTCCTCTGCAGTGCACTGGAGCAAAGATGGCTCTCCTACGGGCTCAGGCCTTGAGACCCCTCTAGGGCGGTCAACCCTCCTTGGGTGGGAAAGGTGCTGGATGACTGGAGCCAGATAAGGAGTCTGTCCCAGCAGTTGTGTCGCTTCTGCAGGTCGCCCTCTCCCCGGCCATGCACTGGAGCAAAGATGGCTCTCTTACCAGCTCTCCTCTGGTGGGAAAGGTGCTGGATGACTGGAGCCAGAAATGGGATCTTTCCCAGAAGCTGTGTCAGTTCTGCAGGCCGCCCTCTCCCCGGCAGTTCATCGGAACAAAGATGGCTCTCCTTCCAGCTCAGGCCTTGAGACTCCTCTTGGGTGGACACCCCTCCTAGGGCAAGAAAGGTGCAGGATGACTGGAGCCAGAAATGGGATCTTTCCCAGAAGCTGTGTTGTTTCTGCAGGCCACCCTCTCCCTGGCCATGCACTGGAGCAAAGATGGCTCTCTTACCAGCTCTCCTCTGGCGGGAAAGGTGCCGGATGTCTGGAGCAGAAACGGAGTCTGTCCCAGCAGCTGTGTTGCTTCTCCTGTGACTACAATTTTATAATTCCTTAATAATGATATAATGATAATGATGATGGTGGTGATAGTGGTGGTGGTGGTAATAATGATAACAGACTGTTAAGTGTATAACATTTTAAAGTTTATGAAGAGTTTCCACCCACATTACCTTATTTGAGCTCGACAATGATGTTGAGGTTCTTAGAAGGCAAATATTTCAACCTTACAGCTGAGAAAGCAATCTCCATAGATGGTGAGTATTTTCAGGTAACAAAAATGGTATAATAGGCAAAGAAAATAATGAGGAAGTGAGGGGATTATTGGACTCTTTTTTCAATCATATCAAGTAGAATCATACTTTTTAATTGGCCAAGAAAATCATTTGAGCCATAGACTAGGAGAGTCTCAATGAGAAAGAAAGTTAGGACCCCCACTTGATAATTCTGGGTAAAGAGGAAGACAAATATGAGATTTTTCTCTGGTAGTCTCTGGTCAAAGCAGTCCTGTTAAGGATACTATTTGTCCTAATGGAGCTTGTTACAGCTTAAATATGAAGTGTGCTTGATAGGCTCAGCTTTTCATCTCTGTCTCCTGCTGTGGCAGAAAGCTTGGAGGGAAAAACAAGGTTGCTTGGAACATACTAGGCTCTTGCTCTGGGATTTCTTTCTGCAGTTTCCTATCCTCCAGCATCTACTTCACTGGAGATCCAGAAATATAGAACCCAGAGACCCTGGACTGATATGCAGATATTTGTATGCCTCTTGGTGACAACTCTATGCCATTCTCCAGGAAATAAATCCTATATTCTCCAAGGTAGACACTACACAAACCAACTGCAGAGGCTAAAAGAACAGATGATAGTTACAGCAAAAAGTTCCATTGACAGGAAATCTATAATCTTGCTCCAGTTAGCTATTGCCGTGTGCCTGAGATAATCTTAATTACCAGTTTCGCAGGCTTTAGAATTATGCCAAATGGAAACCAATCTCTTAGCAGATCTATGAGGGATAGTCTAGATTAGGATCATTGAGATGAGAAGACGAATGCAGGCAACAGCATTCTATGGAGTGAGGTAAGTGTACTTAATAAAAGACAGACAAGTTGCTGAACAGTGGATTTCATCTCTTTCTGTTTCTTAACTGTGGATGCAGTATGCACCGTCAATTCAGTGCTTCCCATAGTGACTCTCTCATGATGATGGACTGTGAAAACTGAGCCAAATTAAACACTTCTTTTATGAAGTTGCTTATGGTAGATATTTGGTCACAGCAATGAGGAAAGGAACTAATACAGAAAGTTGGTACTAAGTAATAGGGCTATTGATTTAACAATGTGATTTGAGCCATTGAAACCTGTTTGTAAGAGGATTGTAGAATTTTGTAACTTTTGGTTAGGAAAGCCCTAGAGTGAGCAGAGATTAATGGGCCATTCTGGCAAAAGCTTGGAAGACCAGAAGACCAAGGGCATGTGATCAATGGAAAACTTATGATTTTTCAAAGGGGACCATGTACTCTATTAGGAAGTAGGCTAGAAGTCATGCAGGTGAGATTCTGATAAAGAATATGCCTACATTGTATCTGTGTTGTGGGTTCTCCTTAGAGTCAAGATTACACTAGGGGAATACAGAAAACAATTACAGAAATCAAGCCACTACTAATTGATCAGAGACACAGAACAGACTTGGGAGCTGAACTTTTATCCCCAAACTTGCCTCCACTCCCTACCTCCCATAATCCAGAATGTTACATAGCCTTGAAATCTGAAAACTATAAACATTTGTTCCAAGTTATACTAACATTTTTTTAACAATTCCAGACTCAGGGATAAGGGACTTTCCTAGGAACATTTCTTCGAGGTACACTTGTCCTGTTCTCACTGGCTAGTTTATTCAACTGTGTGAATGTGTGAATTTAACTTTATAGACAAAGCAGGTTCTAAAATTGGTGTAATTGTCAGTGAAATTAGTGCTAAATATGCTCCAACATATATCAAGAACACATGCTCCACTATGTTCATAGCAGCCTTAAAATAGCCAGAATCTGGAAAGAATCCAGATGTCCTTCAACAGAGGAATGGATACAGATGATGTGGCACATTTATACAATGAAGTAGCACTCAGCTATTAAAAACAATGACTTCATGAAATTCTTAGACAAATGGATAGAATTAGAAAATATCATCCTGAGTGAGGTAACCCAGTCACAAAAGAACACACATGGTATGTACTCACTGATAAGTGGATATAAGCCCAAAAGCTCAGAATACCCAAAATACAATTGACAGACCACATGAAGCTCAAGGAGAAGGAAGACCAAAGTGTGGATGCTGCAGTGCTTCTTAGAAGGGGGAACAAAATACTCAAGGTAAGAAATATGGGAACAAAGTAGGGAGCATAGAATGAAGGAAAAACCATCCAGAGCCTTCCCCACCTAGGGATCCATCCCATATGCAGACACCAAACCCAGACACTATTGCAGATGCCACGAAGTGCTTACTGACAGGAGCCTGATATAGCTATCTCCTGAGAGGCTCTGCCAGAGCCTGACAAATACAGAGGCTGATGCTTGCAGCCAACCATTGGACTGAACATGGGGTCCCAAATGGAGAAGATAGAGAAAGCACTGAAGGAGTTGAAGGGGCTTGTAACCCCAAAGGAAGAACTACAATATCAACCAAACAGACCCCCCAGAGCTCCCAGTGTCTAAACCACCAACCAAAGAATAAACCAAAGTGTGACCCATGACTCCGGCCACATATATAGCAGAAGGACAGCCTTGTGGGACATCAAAGGAGGAGAGACCCATGGTCCTGGGAAAGCTTGATGCCCCAGTGTAGGGTAATGCCAGGGGGTAAGTGGGAGTGGGTAGGGGGGAGCACCCTCATAGAAGCAGGGGGAGAGAGGGTGGGATGGGAGTTCCAGAAGGGAAACCATGAAAGGGGATAACATTGAATATTTACATAAATAATATATCCAATAAAAATATTGAGGCCTAAGATCACAAAAATTTTTAAAAAAGAAGAAAAAGAAAAAGAAAAAAGAATAAAAGAAAAAAAACTTAGCACTTTGCATTGAAACAACAGAAAAGCTCTTCTGAGGGTAAGAGACACTTACCAGTGGTTGTGGGAATGAAAATTCATTTGAAGGGAGGGAGCCTAAATTCAGAATTCAGTTGAAGGTTCTATGCTCCTCAAAAACAACTGTCTATGAAAGTGTTTCCTTTGGGTCAGAACACAGAAACTGGTGCAGCTGTGGTTCACAAGGAGCAGGATCTATCCTCCAATGGCAGAAGAACTTGGCAGTGTTGTTCCTATAGTATTGCTTTTCATTCATGAAAGATGCAGGATTAACAGGGAGAATGGAATCTTACATTCTGGTACCAGAGATCAACTGAGCTCATTCAGTGTGTGTGTCAGGGTTTCAATATGCCCTTGTTAGCTTTTTGCTCTTGTTCTTGTCAACTTGACACAAGCTAGACTTCTCTTGGAAGAGGAACCTCAACTGGAAAAAAATGCTTCAATTAGATTCCTGGTAGGTGAGTCTATAGGGCATTTTCTTTAATTAATGGGGCAAGGTAGTCATGGAAGAAATAGGATGGCAAGAGGTGGAAACAAACCAGTAAGAATTCCTCTATAAGTCCTTAAAGAGAGAGAGAGGAGAAAAAAACCAAACAGGTGATAGAAATGAGCAAAACCGTCCAAGACCTAAAAAGAGAATTAGAAGCAATAAAGAAAACCCAAAATGTGATAAGTCAGGAGATAGAAACCCTAGGAAAG
>NC_034599.1:19109451-19137961 GCF_900095145.1 Mus pahari
AACTTTCGGGATAGCATTTGAAATGTAAATAAAGAAAATAATAATAATAAAAAAATGTATATAAAAAAAAAAAAAAAGAATTCCTCTATAGCATCTGCTCCAGGTCCTCCTTACAGGTTCCTGCCCTGGTTTCCCTTTATATTTGACTGCAAACTGTAAGGTGAAATAAACACGTTCCTTCCCAAGATGATTTTGCTTATGGTTTTAATCACAGCAACAGGAACAAAACCAGGATAGAATTCCTGAAGTATTTTTAAAAGGCCACTAAAGAAATCTGCAATAGTGAAACCCAGGTTGCTGTAGAAAACTCAGGGAATGATCAATGCCAGGACCATATGACACCAATTGAGAAAAGCTGTGGAGAAGAGGGTATCTATGGGTTTCAAGTGGCAAAGTTGGAGTGAAATGGTTCCTCATGTTTCTTGGATCCTAGATGATTCCATCATAATCAAAAGATGTTGTTCACAGAGCCCCAGACTTGAATATTTGCCTATACTGGCTTTCATTCTTTCTTTGACCACTAATTCTTAGGTATGTCTCCATTCTTCCTATGGAAATACAAACATTTTATTCCATTTATATTAAAATATATAACTTTATTTTTGCAAATTACTTTATAAGCATTTACATTTAAGTGGTTACCTTGAGTTTCACTTGAGACTTGGACTTTGGACTTTTGTACTGTTTACAACTGTGAGAAATTCTGGATACTTTGAAATTTGACCTTAATTTATTTTACATTATGAGACAGCTACGAGTCTGTAGGGAAAATAGGTATAAGGTTATGGCTTAAAAGTGGTATGTTTAATAATGTCAACACTAATAGATTATAATGGAAGGAGGAAATCTCAAGGGACTTTACCCCTAGATCAAGAGATCTAGGCATCTGACAACTGTTGAAAGAGGAGAGTTAGTCTTTCCCAGTTAAGCCCCCTACTTGATAATACAATACTATGTATATGTATATAAAAAACTATACTTTCAGAGATCATTTCTACAGTTTGTTACTAAAATCAGATTAATAAATCAACAGTAAATGAATTCAGCAGATTGTATTTATATAGTTATTCACATGTGTAGGCATACACACAGTACAAACACACACACACACACACACACACCACAACACATACACACACAAACCAAAGAAAAGGAGGCCAATAATTTGAGAGTTATTAAAAGGGAGGACCACAGAAAGGATTGGAGGGAGGAAATAGAATAGGAAAATAATATAATTGTACTTTAATTAAAATTTAGAATGAAAAAAAAATATGGTGTGTTTGAGTGCCAAATTGATAAGGATGGTGTTGCAATGGTCTATCTTGATGGTCAACTTGATGGATGTAAAATGACAATGAGAACATACCTCTTTGGAAAATTATTTCACATTTTATCAATATTTTTTCTATTGATATTAAATGATAATACAACATTTAAATAATCCAGAAGACAGGTTTACATGAGTTCCCTTTAAGAGTGGTATTCCCAAATTTCAAGTTGTAGGTGTCAGATATATTAAGTGACATAACTAAGCCCAAAAGCAAGAGTCAGGTAATCAGGCAGTTTCTATAGCACATGCATACCGCCTTAGGTTCCTCTACCTAGAGCTAAAGCTCATCTTCAGAGACATAAACCAAAACTACCATTATAATTCCTGGATCTGAAAACTAGAGAGGACTTAACTCTCAACCGAGAAGTTTTGGAAAACTGGTCAAAATGCATTTCTCTTAATTGAAACAATGTTTGCAAATGCAAACTACAGAAAGAACAAAAAACTGTGAGGTGAGGCAGGTATTAGCTGAAATAAGTGTCAGTGACTAGATGTAGTCCTTTGTTCCATACTTTCAGTGCATAATTATTACTGTAGGGTTTTGTTTTCTTTTTAGAAAAAAAATTTTTTGTAAGAGGAGGCAAGTTCATTTCTATTTAAGGCCATCTATGTGACAATTTCAAAAAAAAAAACAAAAAAACAAAAAACATTGTGGTAGTTTAAATAGGTTTGGCCCCCATAGACTCATGTGTCTGAACTGATGGCCCATAGGAAATGGCACTATTAGGAGATGTGGCCCTGTTGGAGAAGGTATATCACTATGGATGCAAGCTTTGAGATCGTCTGTGGAGGCTGGCATTGAGGTCTTATATGCTCATGCTATGCCTAATATGGAACACAGTCTAATCTGTTGCCTGTAATCAAGATGTAGAACTCTCTAGCACCATGTCTGCCCACACAGTGCCATGCTTCCTACAATGGTAATATCAGACTACACTTTTGAATCTGTAAGCCAGCCCCAAATAAATTTTCTTTCCTAAGAGTTGCCATGGTCATGGTGTCTCTTCATAGAAATAAAACTCTAGGAAAGACATGATTTCTAAAAGGACTAAAACTCCAGCTGTGCTGGAGCAATGCCTTTCCCCACCACTTCCTAATTAAAATAATGTACCCATACCCACTACCATTACCACCCTGCCTGTCTAGTACTTACCTCGACCCTGCGTCAGCACTTCTATCTTTGAGCTCCCCCTAAAGGTCAGCATCTTCTATTAGCAGGTCCTCTGAGAGCTGAGGCAGAGAGCTGAAGTGGCAATCATCCTGGTAACATTAGTGCTAAGAAATATTTTCATGGATCACTCCTGGATATCTCATTAGATAAATAAGTGCTCAGAGTATATGTATAGAAATTAACAGGCATTCCAAAAATGTCCAGAAGCTAGGGAAACTAAAGCCATTTATAAGCAACCATTCTTCCTGCTGTCTTGCTATTTAAATTCTTCTGTACTATCTCTCCTGCGTGGGTAGAGGGATGGGGGGAGGGAAAGAGCCTATATCTGGCCAGTTCCTGTGTTCTGGGCAGGCAGACATGGGAGGACTGCCGAATGCTTTCCACTTAGACCCGGTTGGGCATCTAAGCCACTGACCCCACATAGCAGGGGGTGGACAAGGGGCAGCTCCTAATACCAGGGGCCCTGGGGCGAAACCCTCAGCCCCGGAGATCTGGGAGAGAAGGCAGAGTGAGAGAGGTTCCCCATGCAGGTGAGAGTCCTTAGTCTGGTCAGTGGCTGGAGCACAGGAAGGCCTTCTGACAGGAGATTAGGAGCTAGTTAGGAGAAAGCCTATCCCACCATCCAAGCACAGTGGGCCTTGATGAACAGAGACAGTGTATGGTTTTAGAGCTTTATTGTAGAAAGGCAGGGGGAAAGAGAAAAGGTAAAAAGAGGGAGAGAGAGACTGGCCATGGCCAAGAGGAGAGAAGGGAGGAAAGGAGAGAGAGAAGAAAGACTAGAGAGTAAGAGGGCGAATAAGGAAAGTAAAAGCTTAAGAGAGCGAGAGGGAGAGAGTAAGAGAGTGAGGAGGGGCCAAGCAGCCCTTTTTATGGTGGGCTGTTGCCTTGTTGTTGCTAGGTAACTGGGAGGAGTCTAGCCTGAAGGTCAGAAGCTTGGGACATTGTCCACATGACTACTAGCCACACTCTTCTGTGGGGGCTGTGGGGGCGGTAACTTAGACAGGAGCCAGGGGTCCAGGAGACACCATCCCATGTAGGTGAATTATCACCACCACTGGGTTTCACCAGGGTTTATGACCTCAACTTGACTGAAGACCAAACTGTCTGTACATAGCCCATTGCCCCGCACTTGTGCTTTGATCTTTTAAAGTAATTGTGTCACCAGAATTCATTTCAAATTCTCCTTTTCTATCTTTATTTATTTATTTATTTTTTCTCTCAAATATTGCATACTGATCATATTTGACCCTCGCTCCTCTCATCCTAGCCATTTGAAAGCAGTGAGATAGAACATTTGGCAGTGGTCAAACACTAACTGACCTGCCTTGGGACCCATACAGAGGTTTGGGGAAGAGGAGCTCATGCCTGGCATTGCCTGGAGAGCCAGGAACCAGATTCAATTCATTCTGCCTCTCACATCCCCTCACCCCCAGAGTCTCTCCTTCTCCGTTTCACTTTTAAAAAGCGGGAGGCAGGGGGGAGGTCTCTCAAGGCTATCAACCAAACAGGAGGCAGAAGAGTCAGAGACAGCCCCTGCTCCCCCTGTTAGGTGTCCCTCAAGAACACCAAGCTACACAGCAGTAACGTGTATGCCAAGGACCTATGCCTAGGTCAGACCCATGCAGGCTCCCTGATTCTTCAGTTCCTGTGAGCCTCTGTGACCTCTGCGTGGATTCCGTTTAGTTTGTTTGTTTGTCTGGTGGTATCCTTTATTCTAGTGTCCTTACAATCCTTCCTTCCCCTCTTCCACAGGATTCCTGAACTCAACCTAATGTTTGGCTAAGGATCACTGCATCTAACCCCTTCAGTTGCTGGATGAAGCCTTTCTGATGATTATGCTAGGCTCCAAGGTCTATGAGTATAGCAGATTATCATCATAAAAAAATTTCATTGAATATATATATATATATATATATATATATATATATATATATACACACACGTGTGTGTGTATGTGTGTGTGTGTGTGTGTGTGTGTGTGTATCCCACAAGGACTCCCATTCCTGGCATGGGTCTCAAGATGTCAGTCATTGCTCAGGCACTCCCAAAAATTCTGGGCCACCTTTACCCTGGCATATCTTGCAGCTAGGACAAATTTTAGATCAAATGTTCTGTGGTTGGGTTGATGTGCCATTTCCTCTATGGAAGCCATGCTGGGTTACAGAAAATGAATAATTCAGGCTACCTCTCTTCCACTGCTAGGGGCCTTCACTAGGGTCACCCTTGTATATTACATAGAAGTTCTACTGTACTAGGTTTCTACCTCTCTCTTGAAATGCATCCTAATTCCAGTTGTCTCTCTCGGGGCTTTTTCTCCATATAACCTCTCCACTTGATCCCTCTTGTTCTCATCTTCACTGTTCCAGTCTATTCTCCTCTCCCTTCCCAGGGAGATTCACATGTCCCATCCCCAGCCCTCATTACCTAGCCTCTCTATGTTTGTGGATTGCAGTAGGATTATCCTTACAGCTTAAATCCGATTATAAGTGAGTACACACCATGTTTGTCTGTCTGGGTCTGGGTTACCTCACATGGGATGATTTTTGTTCTAGATCCATTCATTGGCCTACAAATTTTATGATGCTATTTTAATTGTTAAATAATAAGTTCATTGTGTAAATGAACCGCATTTTCTTTATCAGTTCTTCAGATGTTTCTCTCTTCTGGCTATTAAAAATAAAGCTGCTATGAACATAGTTGAACAAGTGTCCTTGTGGTAGGATGGGGTATCCTTTGGGTACATGAAAGAAATGGTATAGGTGGTCCTTGAGGTAGATTGATTCTCAATTTTCTGAGAAACCACCATATTGATTTTAAGGTGTCTATACTAGTTTGCAATCACAAAAGCAGTAGATGAGTATTTCCCTTGCCCCATGTCCTCACCATCCTGAGGACTTGTGTTTTTTATCTCAGCCATTCCAACAGATGTAAAATGGAATCAGAGTCATTTTTTATTTTCATTTCCCTGATGGCTAAAGATGTTGAACATTTCTTTAAGTGCTTCTCAGTAATTTAATTGAACTTTTTACTTTGTTGATGTACAGTTTCTTGAGGATATATATATATATATATATATATATATATATATATATATATACTACTGCAATATATATTATAGTAATCCTCATTTGTGAAGTTGTTGAAAATCTTTTCGTAATCTGTAGTCTGTTTCATTGAAGGCATACTTCGCCTTCCAGAAAATGTTCAGTTTTATGAGGGCTCATTAATTAGTTGTCAGTTTTAGTGCCTGTGCTATTGGTGTTCTGTTCAGGAAGTTGTCTCCTGTACGAATCTATTCACAGCTCTTTCCAACATTCCCTTCTATTAGGTTCAGTGTATCCGGTTTTGTGTTGAGGTCTTTGATCCACTTTGACTTGAGTTTTGTGCAGGGTGATATATATGGATTTATTTGCATTCTACACACAGATATCCATTAGACCAGTACCATTTGTTAAAAGTAATTTTTTTTTCCATTCTGGCTTCTTTACCAAAAATCAGATGTTTCCCAGTGTATGGATTTATACATGGATCTCTGATTTGATTCCATTGATCAATGTGTGTCTTTTTATGCAAATACCATGTGTTTTTAATTACTATTTCTCTATAGTATAACTTGAAATCAGAGATGGTGATACCTCCAGAAGTGGATTGTTTTAGCTATGTTTTTTTTTTCATATGAAGTTGTGTATTGTTCTTTCAAGGTCTGTAAACAATAGTGTTGGAATTTTGATAGGAATTGCTTTGAATTTGTAGATTGCTTTTGGTGAGATGGCTATTTTTACTATATTAATCCTACTGAATCATGAGCATGCAAGATCTTTCCATCTGCTGATATTTTTGACTTATTTCTTCAAATACTTGAAATTATTGTCATACAGGTCTTTCACTTGCTTGCTTAGAGTTACACCCATGATATTTTACACTGCTTGTAGCTATTGTGATGGAGGTTATTTCCCTGACTTCTTTCTTAGCCTGTTTTTTGTTTGTATATAGGAGGGATATTGATTCTTTATGAGTTAATTCTATATCTAGCCACTTTGCTGTAGGTGTTTATCAGCTGCAGGACTTCTCTGGTAGAATTTTTGGCGTCTCTTATATATACTATCATATCACTTGTGAATAGTAATGCTTTGACTTCTTTCTTTCCAATTAGAATCTTCTTGAACTTAGTTTTAGCTAAAACAGTAAGTATTGTATTGACTAAATATGGATAGAGTGGAAAGCCTTGTTTTGTTCGCAATGTTAGTGGACTTGCTTTGAGTTTCTTTCCATTTTAATTGGTGTTGGATATTGGCTTGATGTGTGCCTTCATTATGTTCAGTTACGCCCCTCGTGTCCCTGATCTCTTCAAGACTTTTGTCATAAAGAGGGGCTACATTTTCTTAAAGGTCTTGTCAGCATCTAACGAGATGATTGCGTTTGTTTGGTTTCTTTCAGATTGTTTATATTGTGGATTACACTGACAGATTTTCTTATATTGAACCATCCCTGTTTTTCACTTGTTTGTTTATTTGTTTGTTTGTTTGTTTTTTGCTTTTCAGAGACAGGGTTTCTCTGTGTAGCCCTGGTTGTCCAGGAATTCACTCTGTAGACCACACTGTCCTCGAACTCAGAAATCTGCCTGCCTCTGCCTCCCAAGTGCTGGGATTAAAGGTGTGTGCCACCACTGCCTGGCTTTTTTTGCGGGGGGGGGGAGTGGGGATAAAAATTTTTGATCCTGGTGGTTGGTCTCTTTGATGTGTTCTTGAATCAGTTTGCAAATATTTTATTGAGTACTTTTGCATCATTTTTCATGTGAAAATTGGTCTGTAATTGTTGAAGGATACTTGGTCATATTTTACACACTGAGGTTGAGGAACTTATTAGAAAAACCTGATTTTTAGTTGTGGTGTGGCTCATCCTTAACATACACCTTTAATACAAGAGGTCTCTGCTTAATTATTGTAAACAGGAGTAAATAAAGTCAGTGATAGGTCAAGAGGCAGTGCAAGCAACAAGTTAACAAGAAATGAATATAGGATTACTAAGGAAAAAAACAGAGAGTAAGAGAGAGTCAGGATGATGGAGAGATGCACAGGAAGTACAAGAGAGAAACAATGAGCTTGAAAGAGCTTGTTTGAGGTGTCATGAGTGACAGAAATTATTAGTTGGATGTTTGCTAAAGAAGAAGGTTAGCGGAGTGCTTTTTCTGCCCCTCTGAGTTAACAGGCTTTCACCCCAGCACCTATCTCCCAAGTCTTCATTGGTAAAATTGAAAATTTGAGATTTTGTTAAGAACAACAAAAGGTAACTCTATTCTTTTGTTGAATTGTTGTATGGTTTGGGTATCATGGTGACTCTGGCCTCATGAAATTAATAGAACTATGTTCTATTTCTATTTTGTGGAATAATTCAGGGAGTATTGATATTAGGATTTCTTTGAGAGTCTGGTAGAATTCTGCATTAAAACTATCTGGCCCTGGGCACGTTTTAGCTGGGAGACTTCTAATGGCTGCTTCTATTTCCTTAAGGGTTATAGGTCTATTTTTAATTGTTTATCTGATAAGGATTTAACTTTTGTAAGTGGTATCTATCAAGAAACATTTCCCACTCTTTTGCATTTTCTAATTTTGTGGGGTATATATTTTTAAAGTCTGTTCTTATGTTTCTCTGGATGTGTCTTGGTACCTGTTGATATGTTCTCCTTTTCATTTTGGATTTTGTAAATTTGAATATTCACTATTGTCTTTTAGTTGTCCTGGATTATGGCTTGTCTAGCTTGTTGATTTTCTGAAAAAGATAACTCTGTTGATTGATTCTTTGTATTTTTCTTCTTGTTTCTATTTCATTGATTTTAGCACTAAGTTTGATGATTACCCAATGGTTATTCTTCTTAGGTTCTGGAGATTTAAAAAGGGTTCTATTAAGTTGTTGGTATGAAATCTCTCCAATTTCTTTATAAATATACTTAGTGCTATAAACTTTCCTCTTATGACCACTTTCATTGCATCCCAACATTTGGGCATATTATGCATTCATTTTCATTGAATTCTAGGAAGTCTTAATTTCTTACTTTACTTTTGCCTTGACCAAGGAATCATTAAGTAGAGAATTGTTCAAATTCCATGAATTTCTTGGCTTTCCATTGTTTTTGTTGGTAAAATTCAGCTTTAATTTGAGGTGGTATGGTAGGATACAGGGGGTAATTTCAATTTTCATATATCTGTTGAGATGTGTTTTGTGACTATATATGTTGTCAATTTTTGAGAAAGTTCTGTACCATGCTGAGAAAGTATCTTATTTTGTGTTTGGGAGAAATGTTATGTAGGTATCTGTTATAATTTGATTTATAACATCTGTTAACTCCAGCATTTCTCTGTTTGATTTTTGTCTGGATGACCAGTCCATTGGTTAGAGTGAATTGTTGAAGTCTCCCATTATTATTATGTGGGGTTAGCTATATGATTTAAATTTTAGTAATTTTACCTTTACCAAAGTGGATGCTCTTGCTTTGGGAGCATACATTTTAAAAATTGAAATATCATCTTGGTAGATTTTTTTCTTTGATGAGTATGAAGCATCCTTCCCTTCTCTTTTAATTAATTTTCATGGGAATTCTATTTTGTTCGATATTAGGAAAGCTACACAAGCTTGCTTCTTGGGTCCATTTGCTTGGAAATGTTTCCCAACCCCTTTTTTCTAAGTAATATCTATCTTTGATGTTCAAATATTTTTCTTATGTAGAGCAGAAAGTAAGATACTGTTAACCTGTGTCAGGTTTTTTTTGTTTGTTTTGTTTTGTTTGTTTTTTTAACAGAGAGGTATTAATGACCAATAATTGTTCATTCCTGTTATTTTGTTGTTGGTGGTTGTAGTCCTTCTTTCTGGGGACTTTTGTCCATCGGCCCATGATGACAAAGGGAACAGAGTTAAAGAACAGGGTTCAGAATGGCCTTCGAGTACTACTGAAATTACAGATTTCTGGGATCAACTTCAGAGACGTGGTTCAATTTTGTTCAGGTTTAATCAAGGGCTATTTAATTTTGAGGAAGGAGTGATGGATTTCCAGGATGGGTAAGTATCATTGACTAGAACGTAGGGTACTGAAGAATGCCTCATTTTTATGGAGAGGTATTCCAGGAATTCCAGGGGCTTTCTGGACAGGTTCTTATAGGGGAAAAGGAAACTGAACCTGTAATCTAACCAAGGTTAAGTGACATTCTTCAGGTAGAGGATGTAGGGGTTCAAGGTCCTCAGACAAGTTCAGAGAATGGGAAGCCCTGCTGGTAAAGGGAGTCCTTTATTTTGCATCGTGCTCAGAGGAGCTTTCTGTACATGAAGGACCTTTAAATAGAAGGATCCAGCAGTGGTGTGCATGTATTTCCCTTTTTAATGTTTCTGGTATGAGATTATTTGACTATTTTTCCTCTCTTTTCATTGCCTTTTGGGGTTGGAGTTTTCCTTCCAGTACCTTCTGTAAGGATGGATTGTGGATAGATATTGTTGAAATTTGACTTTGTCAAGTAACATCTTCTTTTCTCTGTCATGGTAACTGAAAGTTTTGCTGGGTATAGTAGTCTATGATAGCATCTGTGATCTTGAAGAGGTCAGCTCAGAGCTGTTGGAAATTTCTACTAGGCACCCCTCCCTTCCTGGAAGAGACAGGTCAGCAAGCACATAGGCCAGAAGGAAGAGGCTAATTAAACCCCTACTACCTCATTCCCAGAGGAATTGTTCTGCCAATCACACTGTGACTAGCTGCTAATGCCCTATTCTGCCCCTGGAAACTGTATAAAAACTCACCAAACAGCCCACCAAGGGGTAATGCCTTCCCTTTGGGTGCAGGATGAAAACCACAGAATGCAGGAATAATAAATTCCTCTTTCTTTCCCTGATCCACTTGTCAGTGTTGTTCACTAGGAGGGTCCATAGTAAGCTAAGGATCATCAAAGTCTTGCATTTGGTGTATTGGCAGAGAATCAACCCCCTGTGGGGACATAGCAGACAGTGGTGAATCGGAGGTCTGGAGCAGGGGCAGGTACCAGTTTTGTCTGTCTTGCTGTCTAAGTCTGATTCTTGGTTTGCTTGCAAGTGGGGGTGAGGGGTCGGAGAGCCTACGGTATCTGGTGAAGTCAAGTGCAGCAGGCAGATGTGTCTTAATGTTGAGACCATGGGGAGCCTGGAGGACACTTCAGACCCCTCTGGAGGGAGCCAATAGGACTCCTCTCCTTTTGGAAATAGCAAGACAGTGTAGATAGGAGTTGAGTCTTGCTATAACCTGGTTTTTCTGGCTCCTGCTGTACTGGCAAGGGTGTCTGGTTTGTCTTGGCATGGCCAGAGTCAGCCAAGCGACTCTGTTCTGCATCCGTGGAAGGCACAAACTATCTGTAACTGCACCTATGGAAGGGAACGAACTGTGTGTTGATTATCTTTCTACGGATTTGTTGGTGTTGGCTATCTTGTTCTGTGCACTTGAACTTGGATTGATGACATTTTTTAGACATTGCACAGACTGAATCTACCCTGTTATACATTCTAGTTAACCACTGGAGGTGAAAACTTGTCAGCTTCTCTGAATGGCCCACCTTCAGTAGGGATTTTCAACTTGCAGGTGATCAAAGCCATAGAGGAAAGAGTCTTTAGGCCAGGATACCTCAGGCCCTCAGACTAAGTGCTCTATATATTACCTGGAAGAATCTAGTGGAGGACTCCCACCCCCCTTCATGGATAAAAGCCTTTCATTCCCCAAGATCCACCTCCAAGGTTCTCGCCCTCAGGAAGAAGGAAGCATGGGAGGAGAGATCTGGACCCGAGAAGACTTTGATCCTCCAAGACCCTTCTCCAAGTGGACCTGTTGCTCCGACACCCTCCTGCTCTGTATACCTCTACCATTACACCAATGGCCCCGCCAGCCCCAGCATCAGCTCAGGGATTCTCAGCCCATACAGGACTGGGGCCATTGTACCCCCCCTTTACCAGAGGGAGGAGTGGGAGGTGACACCCAACTTCCCAGTCCTGCCTGGGGACCCAAAGTCTGAGAGCCACCTCTCCTGATATCATGATGTTTCTCCAACTGAAGGCATATGGGCCTCTAGAAAAGAGGCAATCAGGCTATTCAATGTTGGCCCTTCTCTTTGGCTGACTTGTACAACTAAAAGGCCCAACACTGCCCCACCTTTCCAAGGGTCAGATTAATCTCCTTGAGACTATTTTATTTATAATGCAGGAAGCCAGAAAGAATGCCCCCCTCAGACACTGGTACCCATTGATTGACCAGGCAGTCATTGACAGCAGGCTTTCTCTGGCTAAACCTGACTGGAACTTTATGATGGCAGAAGATAAGAAGCATCTGAATGTCTACCACCAGACTCCATTGGCAGGTCTCAAGGGGGCCACATGATGACCCACAAATTTGACCAAGGTATGTGAGGTTAGACAGGGATCAGATGAGTCATCTGCTGCCTTTCTAGGGTGACATACGGAGACAGTCCATCAGTATACAGCCTATGACCCCAGCAGCAAGGAGCACAAAGAAAGCTACTGTGGCTATGGCTTTTATAGACCAGGCTAGTAGAGATACCAGGAAAAAGATTCAGAGGCTAGAGGGACTACAGGATAAGCCATTGAGGAATTTAGTGCAGGTTGCTGAGAAAAGTCTACCATAACAGGGAGGCAGAAGAGGAGAAGGGGCAGAGAAAGAGAAAGAAAGAAAAGCAACAGTAAAAAAATTTACAGAGAATCTTGGCTACAGTACTTAGGGAAAGCAGAGAAGAGAGACTCCAGCCAAAGAGAGACAGAAAACCCCTTGAAAAGGACCAGTACACATACTGCAAGGAGAGAGGTCACAGGACCCAAGAGTGCCCTAACAAATGGAAGCCTGGGGTGGGAAATCTCAGGCCTTGGGAAAAGAACCCACAAATGGTGAAGGTGTTAGCCCTGGGGAAAGACAGTGGCTAGGGAGGATGGGGTTTGGATCCCTTCCCCGAACCCAGGGTAACTCAGAGTGGACAGAAAACCCACTCAATTCTTGGTGGACACAGGGGCCCAACATTTGGTCCTCCTCCAAGCTGATTGGCCAGTCTCCAGAAAAATCCTTGGATCCAAGAGCAACTGGCACCAAATGTGTTTGTGGACTACCCAAAGAACAGTGGACCTAGGGATGGGCCAGGTATCCCATTCATTTATGGTCATCTCAGATTGTCCTTACCCTCTATTAGGGAGAGGCTTACTATCCAAGATGGGGGCCGAGATACACTTCCTGCCAGATGGGCCTCAACTAACTTGCCCAAAAGGAGAGTCCATGGGTAGGGGAAAGACCTCTCCAACTGACCCCTGTCGGGAGCCAAGGCTACCTGCTTTACAGATGGGGCAGTTTTCTCCATGGCAGTCAGAGTCAAGTGGGTGCTGCCATGGTGGATGGCACAAATGTCATCTGGGCAGAACCTTTATCTCAGACACATTGGCTCAGAAATCAGAGCTAATTGCCCTCACCAAGGCCTTGGAACTTGGGTCCCAGCAAGAAATTTAACATCTACATGGATATCAGGTATGCCTTTGCCACAACCCACATCTACAGGGCTATATATCAAAAGAGAGAACTGCTCACATCAGAGGGAAAAGAAATAAACAACCAGGACATCTTTGATATCTTGGATGCCCTGATGAAGCCAGCAACTGTGTGTATTATTCATTGCCCAGGACATCAGAAGGGAAGAGACTCAGTGGCCTAGGGCAATAACCAAGCAGATCAAGTGGCTCAAGTTGTGGTTATACAGGAGCCTATCTTGGTTATGAGCCTGCAAGAGACACCAGCTGGGAAATGGGACTGGACTAAAGGTGGCCTCACTTAGAATACACTGAAGAAGAAAGGACTCAGATTTCTAGTCACCCTACCAACTATTACCTAGAGAAGGAAGGACAATGGATCACACAAGAAGGAAAAATTATATTCCCTAGAAAGCAAGCAAAAGACTTACTAAGCCAAATGAACAGATGGGCTCATTTAAAGAATAAAAAGCTTGTCCAAGTAGGGAAGGGACCTAAAGTACACATAATAGACCTCAAGTTTGGGGCCAGAGAGATAGTAGATTAGTGTAAGGTGTGCCAGCAAGTGAATGCTTATGTGGCCAAGAGTAAACAGGGCAAAAACCTAGGGGAGGACGGTCTAGAATATATTGGTAGATTGATTTTACAGAAGTTAAGCCAGGAAAATATGGTTACAAATACTTCCAGTGTTTGTAGATACCTTTTCTGGATGGGTTGAGGCTTAGCCCACCAAGCAGGAAACAGGTACCGTGGTAGCTAAGAAGATATTAGAGGAAAATTTCCAGAGGTCCAGAATGCTCAAGGTAATTGGATTGGACAATGATCCAAAAATCCTATTTTTGTCCCTAAGGTAAGTCAGGTATTGGCAGAAACTGTGGGGACTAATTAGAAGCTCCATTTTGTGTACCATCCCAATAGTTCAGGGCAGGTAGAGAGAATAAATAGAACATTAAAGGGGACCTTACATAAATTGACCTTGGAGGCTGGGTGGTGCTCCTCCCCTTGGCCCTGTTCTAAGTCTAGAATACCCCCTACCATTTTGATCTGACCCCTTTTGAGATCCTGTTTGGTACCCCAACTCCCTTGGTGTCCACTGGGTACTCCCTGGAGGTATCCCAACTCACTGATAGGAACATCTTCTTGAGGCTCTAAATCTTTCAGTCAATACAGCATGAGATTCAGCCCAAACGGACTGCCTTAAATGTTCCAGGGATGCCAGGGAACCCTCAGCACTTCCAGTCTGGTGACTGGATCTATGTAAGGAGGCATTGGGCACAGTTGCTAAAACCCTGGTGAAAGGGACTCTTCATGGTGCTGCTAGCCACTGCTACAGCCCTCAAGGTGGATGGTATTTTGGACTGGTTGCACACTTCCCATATGAAACCTGCAGATGCCCTGCTCCCTAGAGACCCTCACTGGATGGTACAGTGGACAGAAAACCTGCTTAAGTTCAAGATCACTTGACCTTGATCATGACTACCTGGTGGTACCTTTGGATTCTGGTTCCTTCCCCATTCTATGCTCCCATCCACCAAACCTGTTACAGCATTCACTTTCTTCCTTCTGTTGGAGTTGGGGTGGCTAGGGCAGCCACTGGGACCTCTGCTTTGGTCTTACAGTCTGAGGGCAGCCACTGATTTAGATGTAGAGAGAATAGAAACTTCTATCAGTCACCTTTAAAGAATCATTGACTTCATTATCAGAAGTAGTACTACAGAATAGTAGGGAATTATACCTGCTTTTCCTCCAGCAAGGAGGGCCATGAGCTTCCTTAGCTGAAGAATGTTGCTTTTATATAGCCCATTCTAGGGTTTTTAAAGATTCAATGGCCAATGTGAGAGAAGGAATAGCCAAGCAGGAGGGAGAGAGAGAGAGAGAGAGAGAGAGAGAGAGAGAGAGAGACAGAGACAGAGACAGAGACAGACAGAGAGAGACAGAGAGAGACAGAGACAGAGACAGAGAGAGAAGGAGAGAGATCAGAGGCAGGGCTGGTTTGAGTCTTGGTTTCCACCTTCATAACCACCCTGTTAGGATCCCTAATTGCTCTCCTGGTATTTCCGACTTTTGGCCCCTGCGTTTTTAACTCCTTGGTCTCTTTTGTTAAGGAACACGTAGGTCCCATAGAGCTAATAATCTTAAAGCAGAAATACAAAGAACTAGACACAGAAAACCAGGAGTCTGAGCTATCAGAATACCAGCAGTAGCTTCAGGATTGAAGCATGCAGAAAGAAAATGGGGGAATGAAGAGGTCAGCTAGGAGCTCTTGGAAAATTCCACCAGGAATCCCTTACCTCCTGTAAGAGACAGTTCAGAGAGCACATAGGCCAGAAGGAAGAGGCTGATTAAGCCTCTACTACCTTATTCCCTAAAAAGCAATCAGTTTAAAGGGTGCACTGTTCTGCCAACCATATTGTGCCTAGTTGCTGGTGTTCGATTCTGCCCCTGAAAACTGTATAAAATCTCACCGAATGGGCCACCCAGGGTCACTGACTCTCCTTCTGGTATAGAATAATGACCCCAGGAAGCTGGAACCATAAATTCCTCATGCTTTTTCATTGATCCCCAGCTTTATGTTGTTCACTCAGGGGTCCCTGGTAGGCTAAGGCTTGTTAGAGTCTAAAGTTTTTTAGAGTCTGCAATGTATCTGTCCAGGCCCTTCTGGCATTTAGAGTCTCTGTTAATAAGTTGAATATAATTCTTATAGGTCTGCCTTTCTATGTGACCTTTTTCCCTTGCAGATTTTAATATTTTTTCTTTGTTCTGTATGTTTAGCATTTCAATTATTATGTGTTGGAGGAACTTCTTTTTGGTCTAATCTATTTGATATTCTGCAAACTTCCTGAATAGGCATCTCTTTAGCTAGGTTGGAGACATTTTCTTCTATGATTTTGTTGAAGATACTTTCTGGGCCTTGGCGCTGAGAATATTTTCCTTCTTGTGTTACTATTATTCTTAAGTTTAGTCTTTCCATGTTATCCCAAATTTCCCGGATGTTTCATGCCAGGAACTTTTTAGATGTAACAGTTTCTTGGACTGATGTATCAATTTTTCTATTGCATCGTCTCTGCCTGAGGTTCTGTCTTCCATCTCTTGCATTCTGTTGGTTATACTTGCATCTGTGGTTTCTGTTCACTTACCTAGATCTTCCATCTCTGGAGTGCTCTCGGTTTGTGCTTTCTTTATTGCTTCTGTTTCCACCTTCAGATTTTGAGTAGTTTTATTCATTTCTTTCACCTTTTTGATTTTTTGTATTCCTGGCATTCTTTAACAATTTATTAATTTAATACTATTGCTTGTTTGTGTTTTCCTGGATTCCTGTAAGGGGTTTATTCTTTTCGTTTTGTAGTACCTCTATCATCTTCACAAAGTTGGTTTTAAGGTTGTTTTCTTGTGCTTCAGTTATGTAAGGCTTCCTGGTTTCAAGGCTTCCTGTATAGTTGGGCTATTGTTGTGGAATATTACTGTGACTATTGTTGACTTTGTTCTTACTCTGGCCTCTAGGCAACAGGGTTCAGGATAATTAGGTTTTGGTGCCAATTTCTGAATTTTTCTTAATTTGATGGGTGTTTTCTCCCTTGGATTATATTTCTTCTCTGACCTGAATGACCTGTGGTTCTAGACCAGCATGTCCTCTGGTCCAGTAGGGCACAGCTGAGGTTTTGGTAGCATATGTGACTCCTGGGGTTCTGGGAATTAACATGGCCTCTAGAAGAGTAGAGGCTTCTGCTGGAGTTTTTGAGAGGCTCTCGGGTTGGGAAGCTGTTGGGGAAAAGCTGGTTGGGCTCTAAGGAAGTGATATTGGTCTCTGGGCTGGGTCATACCTGTGTATCTGGATAAAGCAGGGGACTTCTGCTGAGGTTTGGGCAGAGATATGGTGATGATGTGAGTTTGGCAGGAGTTGGTAGTGTCTTTGGGAGAATTTATAGATTAAGTTTAACTTAGGTAGAAATACCTACCTTAACTGGGTCTCTGACTACTTAAAGAGGAGAGATGGAGCTGGGCAGCAGCATTCAAGGTGAATGCTCTCTCTGTACATCCTGACTGTGTATGCAACTTGATTAGCTGCCTAGAGCAACTGCCTCTCAGTTTCTTCACTGGGATACATTTACCCTTGAACTATAACCTAAAATAAATCTTCCCTTCCTTAAGTTGTTTTCTCATATATTCTATCTCAGAAATAACCTAAGTAACTAATATTTTTTTTTACAAACTAATAAATTAATAGCTAAGCCAAAACAACTGTCTTCCTATAGTGCACAGTTTTATATATTAATGATACAGGCAAGTCTCTAACTGAGAAGGTTTTCTGTTTCGCATAGCTGTATTAGTCAGGGTTCTCTAAGGGAGCATAACAGAAATGAAAGGATGATTATATAAATATATTTTAAAACATATATATTTGCTCTTTATTCAAGACTCAGTGTCTCAGCAGTCCCAATCTATGGCTGATTGTCTGGAGAATTCTTAGAGAACTGCTAGAATTCATTATGTTTTGAAAGCCTAAAGCCGGTAGTTCTCATATCAGTGAAGGAATACAGCACTGATAGCCAAAGAATAAATTAACTTGCTAGCAAGAGTAAAGTAGAGCAGGCAAAAGACATTTTCTTCTTCCATCATTTTTTGTATGGGTTGTGTGGTGGTTTGAGTAGGTAAGGCCCACAGAGATATGTTTAAATGCTTGGTTGATAGAGAGTGGAACTATTAGGATTGTGGCCTTCTTGGAGGAAGTGTGTCATTGTGGAGGTTGGCTTTGAAGTCTCATATATTATCACGTCTGGACAGTATGAAACACAGTCTCTTCCAGCTACCTGAGGATCATAATGTAGAACTCTAAGCCCTTTCTCCCACACCATGTTGGTCTAGATACTGCCATAATTCCTGCAATGATTATAATGGACTGAACCTCTGAAACTGTGAGCCAACCCAACTGAATGTTTTCCTTATAAGAGTTGTAATGGCTATGGTGCCACTTCACATCCATGGAACCCTAACTGAGACAAGCTGCCATGAGAAGGTACCACCTACACTTCAGCTGAGCCTCCCAACTTCAAGTTCTGATCAGGAAAATTTCTCATAGGAGAGCCTAGCTACTTGGCTTTGAGTTGATTTCCTGTCCAGTCAAACTGAAAACCAAAATAAGTCATCTCAAGTTTGCCCCTTGTTAACTTGACACCTAAGTAGATTGCTTTGTGTCATTCTTATTTTTTTATTAGATATTTTCTTTATTTACATTTCAAATGCTATCCCCAAAGTTCCTTATACCCTCCCCCCACCCTGCTCCCCTACCCACCCACTCCCACTTCTTGGCCCTGGTATTCCTCTGTACTGGGGCATGTAAAGTTTGCAAGACCAAGGGACCTCTCTTTCTAAAGCTTCTGTAAGGCAAAAGACACTGTCAACAAGACAAAAAGGCCACCAACAGATTGGGAAAGGATTTTTACCAATCCTAAATCTGATATGGGACTAATAATATCCAATATATACAAAGAGCTCAAGAAGCTGGACTCCAGAAATTTAAATAACCCCATTAAAAATGGGGTACAGAGCTTTGTGTCATTCTTAATTTCCAAATTAACACAATTTGAAAGTCACAATTCAACTTCACATGACCTTCCATGTACAACTATAAATCTCCTCTGATCTCGAAAGATTATGAGAGAGAAGGCAGATAAGAAAGCAGACATTATAGATCTATAGTTATGCAATGAGATGACAAACTTCTGGCTTTAACCCAGAACAAAACCTTGACAGGATAAAATGGTTTTTTTCTCACCTACATGGCTCCACTTCCAGCTGACTTGCTAGGGTTTATACATGATAGGTCCTAGACATGTCTCAGTTTTCATTACGTGATGGGCTGTCAGCCCCTCTTTGGCATTTATGTTTATCAGGCCACAAAGGGAGACAGAAAAATGCCTCATACAATGGAAACACATAAAATACCAAAGCTCTCCTAGGGAGCTTGTATTTTGGTTTCTGAATCCCCTTTACCAGTGTGGAGTGTCTCTATGCCTGTGGGTATATGCATGGACTTTTGTTTTCAATAGAACCTGATTGTTTGTTGTGAGTGTGAATTATTTTCTTTTAATTGTTTAATTGGCAGAGACACAAGATTCCTAGATGATATCAAGACCACTCACATAATCAGGATTTGAGTGACAGCTTGAAAGTCCCTCTCCTTATCTGTGTCCTTCCAGGTCATCTGCATCTTCTGTAGCACAGATAAAGTTCGTGAAGGGTTGCCCCAGACTCTGCAAATAGGAGGAAGACCCCTTGCACTTAACAAGCTAAGATCATACTGATGCTTGGTCTGTTACTATGTAGTGTAATACAGAATATTAGCCCTGGTTGCCTCAGGGACAAGGGAATCCTCTTGTAGACCAAGTGATGCTATGTAATCTTGCCTCCTAAGTCATCCCTGAGTAGTGAATAAAGATGCCAATAGCCTATACTTGGGTGGAAGAGAAATAGATAGGGTTTTGGTTCTCAGGCTTAGGTTCTGAGGCAGAAGTCCACAAAGGAGGAGAAGAAAGTGGAGAGAGGAGAAGATGCCATAGAGTAGGTAAGTTATGAAAACATGGCCATCAGGGCTGCCCAACTGAAGTGAAGAGCTGCCCAGATGGAACATGGCAAGTTATATCTTGGGGTTATTGATAGGAAAGTAGATATTAATGGCTTAGCGGGTAGATATCTGCCCAGCTCTAGTGCATAAAACTTATTAAAAATATAAACATTTTTCATCTTTTATCTGGTAAATGAATGATCAAAGGTACGGTAGAGATTCCCAGCTGAGATTAAAATTTCAGTATAGCAAATCTAAGCTCGGGTTTGCACAGCATCATTGCAATGGCACAACGATAAACTGTTATCCCCATGTAATAAGTTACGAGAGTCTGCCACTCAAAGGAAGATGCATCTAGGCCTATTTTTAATTCTTGCCAGCTCTTTGGCATAACCAGATCTCATTTTCTACATTTTTAAATGTTTACTCTCCATTCCAGTGTGTTTCCTGTTATAACATGTAGGAGATAATGAAGTTGCAGTTTAGAGGTAATTTAAATTCCATGTGTCCTGCTTCATCAACCTAAGTTTAAATGGCATGCTTATTCATAAGTTATTGTTAATTAATTAACTGTGCCAAGAATTATCTTCATATTATAGTTGAACCTTGATAAAACTTTATTATTAATATAATATAGTATAATATAATATAATATGATATATAAAAGCAGTCTTATGAGTTACATTTCACCAACAATATCATCAAAATACTGCCCTTTATTTAAAGATTATACTTTTGGAGCATTTGGGGGGAATTTTAGATACATTTTCTTATATTTGATTTTATTCCTATCAGTTGTGTGAAGTTGCCCATTTATACATCATTTTGCTAATGGTTTCTGTTGGTTTCACTGTCTCTGATTTCCCCCTAAATTCACCACCTATAGTGAAAGTTTCATAAACATTATTTTTAAAAAAAACATTGTGGCAAATTCTATCCCAGTACAGCCGTAAAAGAATAAGCCTCCTATGTTACTAAAGTGTCAAGGCATCTTCCTTCCTTCTTATTCTTAGACTTAACATATCCCACTGGGAGGATGCTTAGGCATTCTACCTTGTGATGTTGTCTCTTTCTGCTCTGCTCAGCTCAGCACAGTGTATTTTGGCGTCCCTAAAGGAGTTAGATAAATTGCAGTGGATACATTTCAGCATCTCCTTGGTCACATGCTGTGTCCATATTCCATTCCTAGTGTGATCAAATTTGCTTTCAAAGAGCCTTAGCACACATTTCACTGCAAGCCCTTTACTATCTGATTGCTGACTATCCTTATGTGATACAAATGCAAAGTAAATACTCCTTAGACACAGCAGACACATACAGACACACTGCATATTCTCAGTCACGTGCAATTCCAAGGACTGAATGCATAGAAATAGAGTAGAATAGTGGTCACAAGATATTAGGAAGACAGGTGGCCAGTGTGTACAAGTTACTAATAAGTAAGAAATAGTGTCTGTATTGCTACTGCATGGTAGGCTGCCAATGTGCTTGATTATAGCAGATATGGTTAATGTCTTAGCTAGGGTTTCCATTGCTGAGAAGAGGCACTATGACCAAGGTAACTCTTATAAGGACAACATTTAATTGATGATGGCTTATAGGTTCAAAGTTTCAGTTCATTATCATCGAGGCAGGAAGCATAGCAGCAATCAGACAGACACTGTGCTGGAAAAGCTGAGAGTTCTGTATCTTGAGGTGATTGCAGGCAGGCAAGGAACTGGCATCCTCAGGCAACTAGGAGGAAGCTCTCTTAAAGCTCACACTCATATGAAGTTGAAAGTTGCTCTTTCCATGTCTGTGAATAATTGTGTTGGAATTTTGATGGGGATTGCAATGAATCTGTAGATTGCTTTTGGAAAATAGCCATTTTTACTATTTCAATCCTACTGATCCTTGAACTTAGAAGATCTTTCTATGTACTACTTTGATTTCTTTCTTCAGGGACTTGACATTCTTGTCATATGGATCCTTCACTTGCTTGGTTAGAGTTACCCCCAAGATATTTTATATTATTTGTGACTATTTAGAAGGATGTTGTTTCCCAAATTGCTTCTCAGCCTATTTATCATTTGTATAAAGGAAAGCTGTTTATTAGTTTGAGTTAATCTTTGCGCAGGGTCCATGCTAATCTTCCCTGTATTGCTCCAATTTTAGTATATGTGCTGCCGAAGTGAGTACTGAGTTAATCTTATATACAGTCACCTTGCTGAGGTTGTTTATCAGTTGTAGGAGTTCTCTGTAGAATTTTGGGGGTCTCTTATGTATACTATCATATATCATCTGCAAATAATGATATCTTGACTTCTTCCTTTCCAATTTGTATCTGGTCTTCTTTTGTTGTCTAATTGTTCTAGCTAAAACTTTAAGTACCATACTGAGTAGATAGGGAGAGATTGGGCAGCCCTGCCTTGTCCCTGACTTTAGTGGGATTGCTTCAAGTTTCTCTCCATTTAATTTAATACTGGCTGTTGGTTTGCTGTACATTGCTGTTATTATATTTAGTTATGTATCATGCATTCCTGATCTCTCCAAGACTTTAAACACAAAGGGGTGTTTTATTTTTGTGAAAAGTTTTCCCAGCATCTAATGAGATGATCATGTGATTTTTTGTTCTTTTGTGTGTATTTATATAGTGGTTTACATTGATGGATTTTCATATATTGAAACATCCCTGCATCCCTGGGATGAAGCCTAATTGATCATGGTGAATAATGCTTTTGATGTGTTCTTGGATTCTATTTGTGAAATTTTTATTGAGTACTGTGCATTGATATTCATCGGCAAAATTATTCTGAAGTTCTCTTTCTTTGTTGGATCTTAAAACCCAGGATAGCCAAAACAATTTTCAACAATAAAGTAATTTCTGGGGAAATTATGATTCCTTACCTAAAGCTGTATTATAAAGCAATAGCAGTTTTAAAAAAACAAATAAAAAACCCAAACAAACAAACAAAAGAATGGCATGGTACTGCTACAGAGACAGACAGTTCGATCAATGGAATAGAACCCAAACCAAGAAATACACTGGGATTTCAAACTGGTGTAACTACTATGGAAATCAATCTGGTGGTTCCTCAGAAAACTGGAAATAGTTCTACCTGAAGACTCAACTATACCACTCTGGGCCTGTACCCCAAAATGCTCCTCCATACTACAAGGATGCATGCTCTACTATATTTATAGCAGCCTTATTTGTAATAGCCAGAAACTGGAAACAACCCAGATGTCCCTCAACTGAGGAATGGATACAGAAAATATGGTTCATTTACACTGTAGAACACTATTTAGCTGTGGATAGAGCTATAAACTATCATAGTGAATGAAGTAATGGAGACTCAGAAGGACATGCATGGTATGTACTCACTGATAAGTGGATATTAACCATAAAGTATAGAGTGCCCATGATACAGTCCACAGATAACAAGAAGTTTAACAAGAAGGAAGACCCAAGCGAGCATGCTTCAATCCCACTAAGAAGGGGGAGCAAAACATTCACAGGAGGCAGAGGGAGGAAGGTACCTGTATAGGAAAGGGGAGTGGGAGAGGAAAAGTTGGCCAGGATAAGATATGTGGGGAGACAGGAGAGAAACCGAAGCCAGGAGAATGAATGGAAATGTGAAGCTGCCTGGGATGTGGGTGAAGAGAATTTCTAGAAAATCCCAGAGACCTAGGATGTGGCAGGCTCACAGGGTTTAATGTGGTGACCTTAGCCAAAATGCCAAAGAATGGGGGGGTGGTGATGGAACCTGACACTGGGGGGATGAAACCTGAAGAGACCACCTCCAGTAGACTGGGCCCCCAGTGAAGGGATGGGGTCACCAACCTTTCTTCAAAAATTTTAACCCAGAATTGTTCCTGTCTAAAAGATATTCAGTGACAAATGGAACAGAGATTGAAGAAAAGGCCTTCCAGTGACCAGCCCAACTTGGGATCTATTCCATGGGAGGGCACCAAACCCTGACACAATGCTATGTTGTGCTTGTAGATAGGAGCCTAGCATGGCTATTCTCTGAGAGGCTCTACAAGCAGCCAAATGACACAGATGCAGATACTTACAGTGAACCATTGAACTGAGGTTCAGGACTCCTGTGGAAGAGTTAGGGGGAGAACTGAAGGAACTAAAGGGGATAGCAACTCCATTGAAAGACTAACAGCATCAACTGACCGGGACCTGAGGGAGCTCCCAAAGATTAAGTCACCAACCAGAGAAAATATATCGGTTGGTCCATGACCAGCACATATGAAGCAGAGTGATCAGTGGGAGAGGCTGTGTCAAGTCCTGTAGAGATTTGTTGCCCCAGGGAAGGAGGATGCCCGGTACAGGGGAGGGAGCATTCTCTCAGAGCCAAAGGGGAGGGGAGATGGAGTGAAGAACTCTGGGAGATGGGACTGGAAGGAGGACAACATATGAAATGTAATAAATAAATAAATAAATAAATAAATAAATAAATAAATAAATATTACAATATCAAAAAAAAAGCTCACCTCCACAATGCCATGCTTTGTCCAACAAGGCCCCCACCTCCAAATAATGCCACTCCCTGGACCAAGTATATTGAAGCTACTACACTTAATGAGTCTACTGTACATATCAAAATAGTCAAAAGAGATATTTTTAAATTTCTCATCACAAAATGCTGACTGTACAGGTAACAGATATGCTAAGTATCCTAAATTGTCCATTTTTCATTCACATGTACGCATACACATTATATATATATATATATATATATATATATATATATGATATGTAATATATATTATATACACATATGTATATTATATGTATATATACAAATTAAATATATATATTTTAGCCCCAAAATATGTCAAATTATAATGTCAATTATAATAATAGATAATAAATGAATGTGTATGGAACATACTACATAATTCTTTGTAAACAAAGTTTTCACTGAATTATCAAACATATTATGTTTTGATGATATTTTAGTATAACGATGGGTATCTCATTTTTCGACACCACACCATGATGTTATGATCCACAAATACATGCATGCATTTATAGGTACCTTGGCATAACAATGGTCTATGGATTGCAAATTTGAGAGAACTGGTAGACCACAGTATTCATTATATAGATTAACTATGGATTATTTAATCAGTAGCTTATTGGGCACAAAAGGCTGTTTAAATTTTTTATATTTATAAATTATGCTGTATATATAAAGAACTAAATAAGGTAGAGTCTAGAGAACCAAATAACCCTATTGAAAATGGGGGACAGAGCTAAACAGCTAATTCTTAACTAGGAAACTTGAAGGGCTTAGAAACACCTAAAGAAATGTTCAATATCCTTAGTCATCAGGGAAATGCAAATCAAAATGACCCATAGATTCCACCTCACACCAGTCAGAATGGCTAAGATAAAAAACCTCAGGTGACAGCAGGTGCTGGCAAGGATGTGGAGGAAAAGGAACACTCCTCCATTGCTGGTGGGATTGCAAGCTGGTACAACCACTCTGGAAATCAGTCTGGTGGTTCCTCAGAAAATTGTTCATTGTGCTACCTGAGGACCCAGCTATACCACTCCTGGGCATATACCCAGAAGATGTTCCAACATGTAGTAAGGACACATGCTCCACTATGTTTATAGCAGACTTATTTATAATTGCCAGAATCTGGAAAGAACCCAGATGTCCATCAACAGAAGAATGGATATAGAAAATGTGGTACATTTACACAATGGAGTACTACTCAGCCATTAAGAACAATGACTTTATCAAACTCACAGGCAAATTGATGGAACTTGAGAATATCATCCTGAATGAGATGACTCAGTCACAAAGGAACAATCATGGTATGTACTCACTGATAGGTGGATATTAGCACAAAAGTTCAATTCACAGACCATATGAAGTCTAAGAAGAAGAAAGACCCAAATGTGGATGCTTCAGTGATTTTAGAAGGGTGAACCTAATAGTCACAGGAGGAAATATGGAAACAAAGTGTGGAGCAGAGACTGAAGGAAAGACCATCCAGAGACGGCCTCACCTGGGGATCCATCCCACTTACAGACACCAAACCTGCACATTGTTTTGGATGCTGGGAAATGCTTGCTGATAGAAGCCTGATATGGCCATCTTCTGAGAGGCTCCGCCAGAGCCTGACAAATTCAGAAGAGGAAGCCTGCAGCCAACCATTGTACTGAGCTCAGGGGTCCCCAGTGGAGGAGATGGAAAAGGGACTGGAGGGGTTGAGGGTGTTTGCATTCCCATGGAGGGTGCAACAGTGTCAACAGGCCAGACCTCCTGCAGGTCTCAGGGACTGGACCACCAACCATAGAATACACATGGAGCAACCCATGGTGCTGGTCACATATGTGGCAGAAGATGGCCTTGTTGGACGTCAGTGGGAGTAGAGGCCTGAGGGTGTTAACTGCCCCAGTGTATGGGAATGCCAGAGCAGGAGGATGGAAGTGGGTGCTTGGGGAAGCACCCTCCTAGAGGCAGGGGTAGTGGGGAAGGGATGGGGTTTCTGATGGGGAGATCTGGAAAGGGGAAAATATTTGAAATGTAAATAAATATCCAAGAAAAAATCATCTCAAAAGGTATTGATTAAATGGGGCATTACATAAAGAGAAAATGAAGAAGTACTGATAAAAACACTTTAAAGACAACATTTTGGGAAGCTCAGCTATTTAGAAATCTTCTGTCTTCCAGAGGACCAGAGGACCTGGGTTCAGTTGTTGGCGTCCACATTAGGAGATGCACAATTGCCTACAACTCCAGCTCTAAGGAATCTAACACACTTCTGCCCTGGTTTCACACACACACTCACACACACACACACACACACACACACACACACACTACGCGTGTGCACGCATGTGCATGCATAAGCACTTAAATAAAAACAAAATATATTTTTTAATATCTGGGTTTTTTTCTCTTTAAATGAGATCCCTGTCCATAAAAGGTAAAATTGTGGAATAAAACAATGATTTTCATCTTTTAAGAATTGCCAGTACACAGTTCAATGACTTGTTAATAGGCATTTGCATATTTTTGTTTTTTAAAAATAATTAGACCTTATCATTGTCTCTGACTATGTCAGTCAGAAATTATAAATTTCATTTTGATGCTCTGCATTTCTTAAATGTCTGGCCTTGATTTTGTGATAAAGCTTACTGATCATTTTATTTATTCATTAGTCAGCTGCATTTCTCTGGTACTCAGTGAAAATATTTACACAGCAGAAAAGATGTGTCAGATTCATTAGTCATCTACATGATCTATTGGGCACTCCACTCCATCTATTGCTATGTATTAGTTCATTTTGTGATGAAGATTCATATTATCTGTCTTTTATGAATAGATCATATATACCTTTTCCTTGTGTTTATTATAAATGACTTTTGACTTTTCTCTAATGTACAGTGATCAAATACTAAACACTGATTGTGTGTATTTGTCTTTACATCTAGGATATTCATTACTGTGAATGAGAATGGGATGCTTGAATTAATGTTCTGTGGCCTCAAAGATTCCTTTATAATGTTTGGGTTATCATTATGGCTTGCCTCTATATGGGAGGCATCACAAACATTACTATAGCTATCCTAAAGGCCATTGATTTCTAAGGCTTGATGAAGATTGAGATTGTTTTAATTAATATCAAGAATAAGTCTATACCACATTATGTACTTATATTTATGTGCACACAGATGCCTTTACCTTGTCCAAATCTCTGGCAGTCTCATCTAATTCTGAGAAAAAGAAAAAGTTGTATAGAAATAGAAGAAATAAGAATAGAAATAATCTGAACATATTATAATTTAAAATACCAAACAGATGAACTCAGTGCTTGCAGTATAATGTACTGCTCTGTGTAAATATAACTTTCTAGAAAGCCTTTCTTACGACTGCTTAGACTGTGACACTCTGTGGCACCATGTAATTATCCTGGTCTCTCTCTTTTAAGTCACATATGGAAGTGATAATTTATCAAAGATAGGTGGAATCATTGATTTATAGTTGGCCTCTGCTAAGATAAAATGTTATCACAATGTGCATATCACAACTGCATTGAGGACACTTTGTGTTGTGCTCACATTCCCTTAAGTATTGTTCCCAAAAGTGTTCAGCTCCTCCAGGTGGAACATTGGAAAGAGGCTGACACAGTTATGTGAAAAAAAACAAGAGGGGTAGAGGGAGTGGCAGGAGGGAAAGCAGCCTTCAGTTAAAAAGATCAGCAAGCACTTCTGCAGCTTGGAGCAGCAGATTTTAACATAATGGATACAGTCTCACCATGGAAGAGAAACCCAGGAATGGGCCTGCTTTCCTGAGAGCCAGCAGAGCCCAGGCAGGCTCCACTGTGGGAGACTTTAGTGCTCTGCACCAAGTCTTAGCCAAACAACAGGGGGATTCTAGGAAGTTAGCCAAAAACAAAAACTCTTCTGGCTTGTGAAGGTTTTCAGCTTTGATACCCTTGAACAACTTTACACTTATTTTTATTTTTTACTTTTTCCATCAGATGTGATCAAATAAGACAGATGAGATAAGATGTCTGAAACAGCTGCACCTCCCAGGGCTTCATGCAGGTTAGGCAAGCATGCTGCTTTTCAGCCCCAGCCCTGAGCCCAAACTTGTCTCAGCTCTACCCCTTTCCTGACTGCCCTGTTGTGGTGACCTCTTAGTGATGACCTGCCCCCAAGGGAGACAGAGGAAGAAAATTATGTTTGTACCACTGATTTAGCCACATGAAAGTCATGTCACTGTCCTTTCCTGAAGCTGATGTCTCTAAAGTGCCATCACACTTCTTTGCTTTGTATTAGTCAGTACTTAGAGAAATGTTGAATAGCTTATGGAAGAAGAAGAAGAAGAAGAAGAAGAAGAAGAAGAAGAAGAAGAAGAAGAAGAAGAAGAAGAAGAAGAAGAAGAAGAAGAAGAAGAAGAAGAAG
>NC_034599.1:19138136-19162588 GCF_900095145.1 Mus pahari
GGAGGAGGAAGAGGAAGAGGAAGAGGAAGAAGAAGAAACTTTTTAAATTTTATATTACTTTGAAATTTTGTTTCTGGGGGATTGGGTTACCTTGACTAACCCATTGGCTGTGAGAATTCTTGCAGTCTGTGGGCTAGTGGTATGCTGTTCTTTCAAGTGTCCCCACCCAGTTGCCATGCTCGGCTATAATGTATTAGCCACTGCAGTGGCTAAAACTCATAATGGCTTGATGTTTAGAGTTAACTCTTGGTTAAAGAGTTACCAATTTATCAATTGTTCAGAGATTGCCTCAAATCCATAGTTAGCATCAATAATAGTTGCTCAAAAAGAAGCATAAGGAAGTTTATAGTTTAATAAGCACTAGCTTCTCAGAAACATAATTGCTTTTGTCCAGACGCCTCATGTTTCTTGGTAGTATCACCCATGTGAGAATGTTTCTGGGAGATAAATGAGCCAGGACAAACAGAATTTTCATAAGAAGGGGGTGGGGATAAAAACTCAGGAAGGAGGAGAGGAGGAGTCACACGTGCACTTTATGGGAGTGAAGCATGTATAGATTTTCAGTGGCTCTGCTTTATGCTTTCTAATGGGATACTTAGGAAAAGGTCAATTCCTCGGGTTTCTGGAAATATCCTCTTCTACAGCCCTGCACTATTCTCCTGATGACCACTACACACCGCCTTCAACAAGGGCTCTTCTAGGAGTTGTATCTTAGCCTTCTGCAGAACAACACGTGGTGCATATGTTTATTCCTATACCAGAGACAGGATTGAGATGTGCTTTTCTCTTCTGACTTCCAGATTTCATCTCTCTCTCTCTCTCTCTCTCTCTCTCTCTCTCTCTCTCTCTTTCTCTCTTCAAATCCTTCCCTCTACTTTCCCCTCCCCTTCTCCTCTGAGAAGCTAGAGAGAAGGGATCCAAAGAGAAGGAACAGAGTCAGCCCCTGCTCCAATTGTTAGAGCACCCACATGGAGGCCATGCTCAAATCTGCTACTTATGTGTAGGAGGTGAAGATCCAGCCCATGCATGATCTGTCGTTGGCTGTTGAGTCTCTGTGAGCCCCCGTGGATGCAGTAGTTGATTCTGTGTGTTTTCTTGTGGTGCCCTTGACTCCTCCCGAATCTCAATCATTCCTCCTACTCTTCCACAAGTTTCCCTAAGCTTCAACTACTGTTTGGCTGCGGGTCTCTGCCTTGTTTTCATCAGCTGCTGGATGAAGCTGCTCAGCTGAGGACAGTTAGGCTAGGTTCCCGTTTGCAAGCATAGCAGAGTATTATTAATAGAGTCATGGGTTGGGTATCTCCCATGGGATAGGTTTCAAGTTGAACCGGCCATTACTTGGGCATTCCCTCAATCTCTGCTCCATCTTTATCCCTGCAAATCTTGTAGTCAGGACAAATTTTGGATCAAAGGTTTTGGGTGGGTTGGTATCTCCCTCCTTGACAGGAAGTCCTACCTGGCTACAGGAGTTAGCCAGTTCAGCCTCTATGTTCCGTGTTGCTAGGAGTCTCAGCTAGGATCATCCCCATAGACTCCTTGGAGCTCTACCCCCATACTAGGTCTCCAACTTCCAGAGATGCCCACCCCCACCAATTTCCCTTTTCTCTCCAAGCTCTCTCAACCCCCTTGCCACACCTGATCCCACCCCTTTTCTCCCCATCTTCTCTCCTATCCAGTTCCCTCCCTCCATCCACCTCTGATGTACATTTTATCTCACCCCTTCTTAATGAAATTCAAGCATCCTCCCTTGGGCCTTCATGTTATTTAGCTTCTTTGGGTCTGTGGATTGTAGCACAGTTATCTGTATTTTATACTTAATATTCACTTATAAGTAAACTCATACCATGTTTGTCCTTCAGAGTCTATGTTACCTCACTCAGGGTGATATTTTCTAGTTACATTTGCCAAAAAAAAAAAAAAAAAAAAAAAAAAAAAAAAAAAGCATGATGTCATTGTTTTTAATAGCTTTGTACTACTGTATTGTGGAAATGTGCCAGGTTTTCTTTATTCATTCTTCAGTTGAGGGACATCTAGGTTATTTTCAATTTTTGGTTATTATGAATAAAGCTGCTATGAAGATAGTTGACCAATGTCCTTGTGGTATGGTGGAGTACCTTTTGGGTAAGCCCCATTCTCTTATTTTCTTCCTGTTTCTGCCCTCATTTGTCTGGGTCCCCTTCCTGCTTCTAATGGTCTTTTTACTATTTTGAGGCTATATGTATTCCATTATATACTTTCCTCCACACTTCTCCCCTTGTAAGATCTATCCCACATCTAAAGACACCCTTCATAATTTCAACATCTGCACGCACGCACGCACGCTCACATACACACACACACACACACACAGATTGTATGTATGAATAAAATTATGTAATATTTTTCTGTTTGAGGTTAGTTTAGCTTGCTTAACATGCTGATTTCCAGTATTGATCATTTGCCTACAATTTTCATTTTTCTTTATGTCTGTACAAAATACTATTGTGTCTATGTACACCATTTTACTATTCATTTGTTGATGGTCATTGAGGCTAGTTGCATATCCTGATTACTGTTGTCAGTGCAACAGAAACCATTAATGTGTAAGTACCACTTAGAATCCTTCCTGCAAATGTCTAAGATTGGAATAGTTAGGGCATCCGATAGCTCTAGCATTAGTTTGTTCATCTTTTAAGATACCTTCCCTTTGATATCCCCAGTGCCCATACCAATTCACATTCCTATCAGCAGTGTATAAGAGTTTCTACTTCTCCATGTCTTCACTGGCATTATTTAATTTGTTTTCTTGATGATGATTGTTTTTAGTGGGATTGGGGGGATATCTGAAAGTAATTTTAAGTTGAATTCATCTGATAGCTAAGAATCTTGAACATTTATCACCCATTTCTATCTTTTCCTTGATACCTGCCTATTCAGGAAATTAACCAGTGTATTGATTAGTATATTTGAATTTTTGGTGCCTAATTTTTTGCTTTTTAATCGATTTTGGATATTAAGCTCCTGTTAGGCAAACAGCTGCAAATAGTTTTGTATTTCATAGTCAGTGTTTTTACTTGATTAACTTTTTCCTTTGTTGTGCAAAAGCTGTTAAATTCTATGCAATACCATTTATCACTTGTAGGTTTGCTTCCTTTCTCTTTGCAGCCTATTCAAACAGTCCTTGATTTGCAGGCTCGTCCAAATGTTTTATTCTTTTTTCTATAGCTCTGTTATTGTTTGAGGTACTAAATAATGTCTTCATTCAACTTTGCAGTGGTTTCTTTTTTGTCAGATTCAGAAATATGAATTTCATTCCATTCTTCTATGGATGGACATCCAGTTTCCTCAGCATCATCTGTAGAAGCTTTATTCCAATGCTTATTTTGATACCTTTGTCAGAAATCAGGTGGTTGTAACCCTGTCGGATTGTTTCTGGGTGTCATTTCTACTGACCTATGCGTATGGTTTTGTGTCAGCTCATGCTGTCTTTGTTACTAAGGCCAAATGGTATAATTTGAGATGAGATATTAGGCCTCCAGGAGTGTTTTTTTAAAAGATAGGTGTGGCTATTTATAATTATTTCTATTTCCATATGAATTTTAAGATTGCTGATTCCTGTGGAAGGTGACATTAGAACTTGATGGACATTGTACTGAACTTGCAGACCATTTCTAGTATCATAATTGTTTTTCAAAATATTAATTCTGCCAATCTGGAATCATGAGTGACTTTTGTGTTTTCTTCTGTCTCCTAACATTTCTTCCTTTAGAGTTCTCATTGTATTTCACTCTATAGCTTGGCTCTCCTATATTTTCCTTTTATGTGACCATGAATGAGATGCTGCTCCTCCCGATGTTTCCCAGCAAGGTATCTACAGTAATAGGCACGACATTGATTTTTAGTGATAGGCACGACATTGATTTTTGAGTTGCTGCTACTCGCTGCTTTTGTGTTCTGCTACTTTGCTACAAGAGTTTATCAGATCTATAAGCTTTTGATGAAATTATTAGGAGTTTTCAAGTATAGGATCATGATGTGAGCAAATAATGAAAGCTTGACTCCCTTTCCCTATTTGTATCGCGTTGACTATTTGCATCATCCTACAATTCTACTAAACATACCAAGCACAATATTGAATAAAAGTGGAAAGAATGAGCAATTTTGCTCTTTCTAAATTTTAGAGGAAATGCTATCACTATTTCGCCATTTAGTAAAATGTTGCCTAAATATAGCTTCAATGTACATAACATTTATGTTGATATATTTACTTCTGTCCCTAGTATTTTCAAGACTTATACTTTGAGACTATGCTGAACTTTGTCTAATGACCTTTTGATCTATTGAGATTATTACCTAATTTTCTTTGGATAAGTCTATTTATATGTTATATTACATTTCATTAATTTCTTCCCTGGTATGTATTATTCCATGCTGTTTACTGAATTTTGATTTTTTGGTCTAATTTTTCTAAGACCTTGACGTAAAGAGTATTTATCTGATGCTGTAATTTATTTCATATAAACATGAAAAAATATAAAACATCATTTTAAATTATTTCAATTATAAATTATTTCAACTATTCTGATGATTTGATATAATTTTACTTGATTTCAGGAACTTAAACTTTTTCTTTCAGATCTTTGTGTTGCCCGTCTTCACTGTTATTGTGTCTCCAAGCATGTGTGTATAATCTCGGGTTTCTATTACTTCTGGTTTGCAGTTTATTTCTACTATTACCTGATATAAGACATTTTAAATTATTCTGTTTTTATTAAGACTTCCTTATTGGCCTCTATGTAATCAATATTGGAAAACACTCTGTCTCCTCCTGAGTTTAATATGTATTTTATTGTTATTGGATGGGTTATTCTGTAGGTAGTTGCTGAGTCCAAGAGATCTGTGGTCTATTTTTAATCTGAAGATTCCTTGTTGTGTTTTTATTTGCAATACTTACCTAATGCTGAGATTAGGGTTTTGAAGTCTCACACTATGATCACATCAGATTCCTCTGATATTTAATCATTTTACCTATTTTATAAAATTGGGAAGGTTTGCTGCATGTATTTTTACAATTTGATATATAAATTCTTGATGAATTTTGCCCTTTAGTAACATGTCATGGTCTTCCTCATCTCTTCTGAATCATTTGCTTTGAAGTCTACTTTAGAATTGATGCTGCATCTCTTTTTCATTTGCTGGGTAGTTTGACTTTTATCTGTTGATTCTCAGATTTTTATGCCTTTGTCAGAGATATGTGTTTTTTAGAGACAAAGAATGGATGGATATAGTTGTCTAATCTAGTCCATTCTTCATCTTTTACCTGATGACCTAAGGTCATCCCCCCTTTCTCTTTTCTCTCTCATTTTTGCTCATTGTGTGTTGTTTTTATAACAGTTTTGTAATTATAATATATAATTACATTATTTCACCTTCCATTTTCCCTCTAATTCCTTCCTTTCTCTTTTATAATTTTATGGCATTCTTTTCTTTGACTGTTAATATGTATGAGTGTTAATATATAATTTAACTTTTAGAATATTACTTGTATGTATGTTTTAAGAACTGATCATTTGTTATTGAATAACCAGGTGAAAGTATGCCTCCCTAGAAAGAATATATCTCCTGCTTTCAACATTCCTTAATTATTTGTAGTTTGACTAGTGTCGAAGCCTTGTGAGCTTTCTCCCATGTTAACATATCATGTTAACATGTCCTTTTTGTTCACATGTTGACATACCCGTTGCCCTTCTTGTTCAGATCATGTTTAAGCATGTATAGCTTCTCTGACATTTCTAGGAGACCCAGTCCCTCAGATAACTGCCTGTTTGCCTGGTTCTTACAATCTTTCTTCTTCATCCTGCAAAATGACTCCTGAGCCTTAGATATGGGAATTTTGTTGTAGATATTTCAGTAGGGATTGGGTACCACATGATCTCCTGTTCTCTGCATGTTGACGTGTTGTAGTCAGGAACTGAACCTTTCATTTTTTAGAATTCTAGAATTATCTAGGATACAAGTCTGAGGGATTCCTGTCAGATTATACAGATTAGATTGGTCTCTAGACATGCTGATGGGAAATTATCCAGGTTATTTTAACTGAAGTGGCCATATCCAGTTTTACAGTGGGCAGCTTTTCCCATGAAATGAGTTCCTGGTCTGAAAAGAAAAGAGAAAGCAAGCTGAGCAAGAGTGTTCATCCATAGACTTCTGCTCCCTGACTGTTCATGAAGCAGCTACCAGCTGTATTACTCCAGGCTGTCAGGACTGATCTGTGGAAACTGTGCCTCATACTGTGAGCGAAAATGAACTGGTTCTATCTTAAGTTGTATGCATAGGGGTATTTTGCCACAGTAGTGGCACAATAAGTGAATACACACACACACACACACACACACACACACACACACACACACACACACACACACATATTTCCCAGCAACGATTGCTGCTACTACCCCAAAGGTTTACATTCACGAATGAAAGATGCACAGGCAGCCTTTATATTTTGATATGCCTTAAATAGCACAACAGCTGGGCTACTTTCTAACCTCCACGTGTTAATTCACCTCCCACTAATAATCTTGAGTTATTCCTTACTAAATTCTATTTTCTACCTTCACTGCCTTGGACATAGAAAGGCTGCCCTGGACCCAGAGCTGCACTCTCCCCGTTCCTTCACATGCTGGCTATGTCTTCACATCCTCCATTTTTCTCAAACATGGTGCCTTTACTTTCCATCTCCTTCTCCCATCATGGTGGATCTCCTTCTTCTTCCTTTCTCTCTGGCCCAAACCCAGAAACCCCAAAAGTCCCGCCTCTGTCTGCCTTGCCCAGCCATTGACAATCATTTTTACCAATCAGAACCAACTGTGGGCAGGGTCGCTCAGTGTCTTAGAAGCCGAGACTCATGTAAGCAGTTTGGGGAACCAACATGAACAGCAGCATTAGGCCAAACACATATAGGTAAGTGAGATACTGGCTTAGGCGATGGCAGCAGTGGTGGTGACACCATGCGCATGTTGCCCAGGTTAATCACTCCAGGAAATCCTGGGGAAACCTAGCTTTAGGCTGCCAGGCAGTACAGACATAGTCGTGATTGCATGTCTGGCTCCCTGCCTGCAGTGTACCGAGTTCTGCTTCACATATCTGTAGTCCACTAATCTCTCTTTAGCTTATGGTAGCACTATAGTACCCTTGTCTCAGAAAGGACATCACCTGCCTGTCAGCTCTCTCTGACCCCTTGTCACGGTGGTATGGCTGGGAATGAGGTGGCAGTCAAGCCTGATTGCTACTCTGTGGAGGATTTTACAGTTTTCACACCGACTCAATTGTTTTCCCAGCATCATGTGTTGAAGTGGCTTTTCCCAATCTATGTTTTCCACAGCTTTGTCAAAAGTTAGATGCCTGTAGCTGTGTGGGTTTGCCTCTAAGTACTCTACTCCATTTCATTGATATACATATTTCATCATTTACTATACATATTTTCATCATTGTGGTTTTGTAATCCAATAATAAAACTGATAAAAAGTATATAACTTTTAAAAATATATACACATATGTAATATATATTATATATGCTATTATATATGTAAATGTATTGTATATAATGTTACATATTGTACTGTATATGTAAATTACATTTATATTTATAAATATAAACATATAAATATACATATATAATACATAATACATGTGTAAATATATATTTAGTGTGTATCATATACATGTGCATATATGTGTGTAAGGTCATGCATGTGGAGGTCAGGAGGCAACATACTATAGTCAACTCTCTTTCCACAGGTTGCTATGCTTAGCAGTGAGTGCTTTTATATACTGAGCCATCTTCTGGTCCCCAGTTTTACAATGTGTGCTTCGACTTGTATATTTTTAATTCATTTACAAGTTTGAAGTGTTTTAAGTCTCTTATTTATAATTCTTCTTTTATTATTTGCCTTCTAAGAGTAATGGTTTGGATAGTAATTCCTATTCCCAACATTTTGTTTTATATATATATATATATATATATATATATATATATATATATATATATATATCAGACAAAGAAAAGCTGAAAGAAAATGAATGATCCAGCACACAACTCTTGCCTGGATTCAGCAATCCCCACTGCCTTGTCTTCCTTGTGTGTTCTTGTGAGCTTACCACCTTCATTAGAGCTCCCCCATGGCCTGAGTTAAGAGCTTCCCCTTGTCACAGTGGTTTGTGCTGTTATTACCTGGTCCCTCTGGAGAACTGGGCCTTCTCTGTGGGCAGTGGCTGCTCAGTGTGCACCTGTTGGGCTTAGGAGCACCTGAGTTCCCTTCACTGTATATTTTTCAGTCCCATGTCAACTGAAATGTGTAGATGGCTCATCTGCACAGCTTTATTTGCTCTCAGTGTTGACATCTTCTTTTGACAGCATGAGGAAACTTTAACATTTAAGCAGCAGGCATTCTCTGGAATTTCCATCTTGTTACTGATTCATGAGGTTCTCTTCTACACTAAAAAGAGGCTCAGAATTGGCATCAATTACTCCACTCTGCCTTCCCTTCAAAATGTTACTAAGTTTAAGATGGCGTTTTCAAACTTAATTCTTATGTTACATTCATGAGTATTTTTGGTGTTCATTTTCATTTTTTATACATATAAAAAAGCATTTCAAACCTAAATATTATAAAAATAATTGACCAGTGTCAGTTGATTTTATCTTTAATTTCTGTGGCTCATTAATAATCCTTTAAACTGTCAACATATGTTTAGTATGTAGACTATAATGGTAAGTTTTATGGTTTTATTCCCCAAGTTGCTATTTCCCACAGATTTATGCAATAACAATTGTCTCACCAGTGATATATGACCATTTTAATGTGCATTAAATACTTATCAATATACACTTGAGTGTCTTTTTAAGGATACACACAGGATTACAAGGGATTTATTAAAGTTCTATGTTTAATACAGTGAATTGAGGACCACTTTCAACTTAAGAAAGCACTTATGTTTCAGCCATATGTTATACCTATATTTGAGTGTACAAGCACTCTTATAGAAGTATTTGTATTGGTGTGTCTGTATTATAAGTGGGGGACAAATGTAGATTTGTGTATAAATGTGTCATATAATATAGACTTGCCTATGTGAGTGACACTATATTTTATTTCTGAATAACCACACTCTGCTGTGTTTAGATATAGACTATTTGTCAGGGAGTACTTGTTGAAGGCTTGATTCCCAGACTGTGGAACTATTGGAAGATGATAGAATATTCAGGAGATAGGGCCTAATTTTAAAACAGTTGTCTGTGACATGACTTTAAAAATGATATTGGATCCTTAGATCTATCTATCTATCTATCCAGTCTTTCTTGTTTTCAATTAGTAGGCCAAGAATGGAATAAATAGTTTTAAAAGAATACATAGAAATACCAATAAATATTTAAAGAAGAGTTCAATATTCATAGTCATCAGAAAAATGCAACTTAAAATACTTTGAGATGCTAACTAATCTCAATCAGAGTAGCTAATATCAAGAAAAGAAAAACCAACAAATGCTTTCGAGGGGATCAGGAAAGAGGAAGATCTATACATTTGTGTTCTAAAAATAAACTAGGGTAGCCACAATGAAAGTCTGTAAAAGGTTCTAAAAAAACCTACAATACAATGATCATGTGACTTAGCTATCCAAATCTTGGGCATATTATCCAAGGGACACACATCTTACAACAAAGAGAGATAGTTCCATATCCATGTGTCTTATTACTCTTTTTATAGTAGCAAGGAAATAGTCAACCTTCAATGACTATCATCAGATAAATAGATAATAAAAATGTGGTACATATACAATGGATTTCTCTTCAGTCATAAAAACTCTAAAAGCATTAAATTTACAAGAAAATGAGAAAAATTGAAGCATTATATTAAGTGAGGGTGGTCCTGACCCAGAAAGACAAATACTGTGTGTTTTCTTCTATGTGCAGATCCCAGATTCTAATATTAAATATACATAGCTATGTGGAAATAAATATAGGGAAAATCTAGAAAAGGGCCATTTAGTTAGAAAATAGAAGCTTTACAAGAAGAGGTTGTGGAAGTTAATAAAGCATATGAGATATGCAGGTTTAAGAAGGAAAACAGGAGACAAAGAGCACAGTAGAAAAGTGGAGGAGCAGGGAGGTAGAGAGGAAGAGAGGCAGGGAATATTTTAGTGTGTGTCAAAATGCCATGCAGAAGCCTGTTAGTCTGTAAACTAATTAATATAAAAGAGAACAAATGAATGAATGAGTAAACAAAACCAAAATAACTCAATAGAAAGCTTCACTGTTATTATGGGTCAAGTGGAAGACAGTTCAAGGATGAATGGCTAGAGCAGGGATGAATTTGAACTTTCAGACATAGAAAGATAAAGTGACAAAATCTGAGCAGACTATGTAAGCTCTCGGGGACACCATGAAAAGAACAACTCGTAAATTATGAAGGTAAAAGGAGAAGTAAAGGAGAATATCAGTCTAAAGGCAGGTGAGATGATGATAGAGATATTTGCAGCTAACCTGAGTTTGACCCTAAAACACACATGGTGGAAGGAGAGAAGAACAGATTCTTACAAGTTGTACTTTGATCTCCACATAAACACAATAAGTGAATGGATGTGATAAAAATATAACAACAGCCAGGCAGTGGTGGTGCACACCTTTAATCCCAGCACTTGGGAGGCAGAGGCAGGTGGATTTCTGAGCTCCAGGCCAGCCTGGTCTACAAAGTGAGTCCCAGGACAGCCAGGACTATACAGAGAAACCCTGTCTCGAACACTCCCATCCCCAAATATAACAACATTTTAAAATGTCATTTCCTATGAACAAATTGGCATCATTCTAGACACAGAGAAGGTTCAGTATGTGCAAGTCAACAACTGTAACCTATCACATAATGAAGTTGAAGATAGACATCGCTCCATAGACAAAGAAAAGGCTTTTTGACCAGGTGCAACTATCCCTTCATGATGAATGCCTTGAAAAACAAAAACTGGGGATAAAAAAACACATCTCATAATACAGAGTATAGTATTAATAACCATACTGAAAAAGAAATCAGGAATAAAATACTACTCATAATTGCCTAAAACTGTCTCAGAATAAAGCTAACCAAGCAAACAAAAGACTTCTACAACAAAAATTTCAAAACACAGATGTAAGACAATGAATAGCATACTAGAATATAGAAAGACTTCCCGTGCTTATATGTTGGGAGCATTAACATTGTGAAAATACACACACTTTCTGCCCTAATTTGCTTTTTATTATTGGGATAAAACACTGACCAAAAACAATTTGGGGAAGAAAAGGTTTATTTGGCCTATAGGGTACAGAGTCCATTATTGTAGAAAACCCAAGCAGAAACTACTTACTGGCTTGCTTTTAGTATCATGGTCAATCACCTTTCATATCCCGCTTTGGCCCAACAGCCTACATTCCTGTGGTAAGTTTGGTTCTCCTACATCAGCAATTCAAAAAAATATCAAAAAATATTCTCACCATCCAATCCTTTCCAGGCCATTTTTCAAGTGAGGGATCCTCTTCACAAGTGTATCTATTTGAAAAACAAAATTAGTCATCAGAGTATTGAAAGCAATCTACAGATTAAATGTAATATCATTGTTTTTCACAGAAATTATTTTAGTTATATTTTATATGGATGTATCTAAGACAATGGAGACTTAAAATAATCAGACTATCTTATTTCAAATTATACTTCAGAGACGTAGTAATAACATTACCATTGTGCTGTCATAAGAACAGAAACATAGATCAATGTAACAGAATAAAAGATTCAGATAGAAGAACACACAAGGGCATTTTTCTGATGATACAAAGATACCAAAAATGTACACTGGAGAACATATAATGTCTGTCTTCAATAATGGTAGTAGTGAATTGGATATCTACACATTGAAGAATAAAATGTAATGCACATCTCTCACTCTGTTTAAAACCATTGTTAAATAAATCAACAAAAATGTAAAGTCTGAAGCTCTAAAACTGATAGAAGATAAAAGACATAAAACACTTTGGCAGAAGAAAGCACATTTAGGGTATGACTCCATTTGCTTAGTGCCAATATTTGACATATGGGATTCATGAAACAGAAAACCTTCTCCCTAGGAAAGGAAACAGTCAAGTGAAGAAAGAAGCTAAAGAAAGGGAGAAAACATTTGCTAGCTATATATCTGACAGATGATTAATAATGAACAGATACTTCTTAAAAGACTTTTAAAAATTGCCAACAAACATACATAAAAATGCATCATCAGACACCATATGTTGAGGTTTGGTCTTTTCCTATGTATTGTAATGTTAAATACTAGCTCCCAAGGCCTGATTGCCCTTAAGAATGAGCGAATCTACATGTGCACACATGATGCTATGTAATCTTGCCCTCCAAGTTATCCCTGACTGGTAAATAAAGATGCCTACAGCTTATAGATGGGCGGAAGAGAGGTCGTGTTTGGATTACTGGGCTTGAGGTCTGATGAGAGACTATAAGAAGCAGAGACAGGAAGAAGAAAGAGAGAGAGAGATAGATGTCACAGTGTAAAAGAGTCATAAAAACATGGCCATTAGGACTGGCCAATTGGAGTTAAGAGCAGTCATGTGGAACATATAGAGTTATAACTCAGAGTTATTGATAAGGAAGTAGATAATAGCATAGAGGGTAAATATCTGTCCAGCTTTAGTGCTGATTTAGCCTTATTATAAATATAAAAGTTGAGTATCTTTTATCTGGGAATTGAATGAAGGAAGGTGGGGTAGAAAGCCCCCACTAATGTTTTAAAAAATATATTTACTACAACAACCATAGGCATGCAAATGAGAGTTACATCAAGATTTTCTCTCTCTTTCTGAGAATTACATCAAGTGTCCCTTTCTGAAAGATACCTATCCATAAAACAATTACTAACAAATGGTGACTAGGATATAAACCAAAGAAACTGGTGTATACTGCTGGTGGAAATGTGAACTATCATAGCCACTATGGAAAGCAATGTACAGACTTCTCAGAAACCTCAATACAGGCTTAACAGATGACTTAGGTATAATTTCCTTGGGCAGCATACCACTGAAAACACGTACATCATCATTTACTGTGGCTCAATTCATAATAGTTAGGTTATAAAACCAGCCTAGTTATCCAACAATAGATGAATAGAGAAGTGTATTGAAATGTGATTATATGAATCTTTAACTGTAAAGAATCAAGCTATATCATTTGAAGAAAAATGAATGCAATTGGGGATAATCACATTGAATGAAGTAAGTCAATCTGAGATAGACACCACATGTACATTTTCACTTGTGAGTCCTAAGCAGCAGTAGTTCTCAGGCTATTGGTCATATCCATGTTGGGGATTGAAAGACCTTTTCACAGGGGTCATCTAGAGCCATCAGAAGACACTTGCATTTATATTAAAATTCATAACAGCAGCAAAGTACAGTTGTGAAGTAGTAATGAAAATGGGGGTTACCATAACCATGAGGATCTCTGTTTGGGTTCTATTATTGTGAAGAGACACCATGACCAATGCAAATCTTATAAAGAAGAACATCCTAATTGGGCATGGCTTACAGTTTCAGAAGTTTCATCCATTATATTCTTGGTGGGAAGCATGGCAGCATCCAGGCAGACATGGTGCTAGAGGAGTTAAATAGTCTACATCTTGATCCGTAGACAGCAAGGAAACTGGATTTGTTTCACACTGGTTTTAGTCTGTGCATTTAAGATCTCAAAGCCCCACCTCCACAGTGACACACTTCCTCTAAGAAGACCATACCCACTACAATGAGGCCACACCTCCTAATAGTTCCACTCCCTGTGGATCAGGCACTCAAACACATGAATCTATGGGGGCCATACCTATTGAAACCGCCACATTCTACTGCCTGGTTCTCATAGGCTTATTATACCCATAAATGAATACAAAATGCATTTATTCCTATTCCAAGTCCAAAAGTGCCTATAAGTCTATCACGGCCTGAATGATGTTTAAAAGTCCAAAGTTCAAAGTTTCTTATGAGATTCATGTCATCTCTTACTGTAGTCCCCTATAAAATTAAAATAAAAAAAATTAGAGCACCTACTTCTAGCATATCATGACCCAGAATATGTATAGCCATTCCAAAACATAGGGAAGGGAGGATAGTGAAAAATATTTGACTGATGCAAGACTGAAAATCAACTGGACCAACTCCAAATTCTGCATTTCCGTGTCTGATACAAAATGCTCATCAGATTTCTAAGCCCTTTCAGCTTTGTTGACTGCAACCCACTTCTTTCTCTTGGACTGTTAACACTCCCTGGTAGCAGCTTTTCCCAGCAGTTATCCCATGTCTCTGGTATCTCTAACCTTTTACCGTCTCTTAATCAATCTAGGATTCACCTTCATAACTTCACACAATGGGTTTTCTGGGCTTTAATGAAGGGACATCACTACCACACAGCTGGCTTCAGCAACTTTCCTTCGTTATTGAGGGAGATTTCTTGGTTCTAAATCCAGAATCACATGGACAAAGCTACTAAGATCTGTTGCTTGATCAGGCTGGAACATGACTACCTTATTCAATTACATCTTCACCAACTTTCTGTTTTTGATAGTTTCCTCACTGACTAAACTTAGCTGTCATGGAAATTGCTGTATAGACCAGGATGGCTATGAACTCAAAGATCTGCATTCTTTTGCCTACTAAGTACTAGGATTAAAGGCATGCACCACTGTGCTTGAACCTATGCTTTCTTCAATAGATCTGTATAAGTGTGGCCACTATGCCTCAAGATCTATAAAAGATATTGGAATGACCTACAGGCTACATTTCAACTAGCCCAATAATGGCCAGAAGTGAATGGAAAGTCCAAGGTTTTATTTAGTAGTTACCCAGTCCCATGAGGCTGGGTGTTCTAGCTGGTCTTCTGTAGAAGCTGGAATTCTGAAGAAGTAGCTTCAATGCATATGCTGGCCAAGTGAGTACAAGCGGGCAAAGAAAAACATGAACCCTTTTTTCTTCTATTGCCCTTCTATAGGTCTCCAGCAGAAGATATGACTCAGGTTAAAGGTGTGCCTCATGATCTGGATAAAAGGCACGTGTCATCCGAAATCAATATCTGGATCAAAGTCTTGAATCTTCCAACCTCAAGACCCAGATGAAAGGCATGGGGTCTTCTTGCCTCAAGATCTGGACCTCAGGTGGCCTCCATTTCCGGTTTGTAGGTCATTACGGATATAGTAAAGTTGACAGCAGAGAATAGCCATAACGATGAGGAACTCTATTAAAAGGTTGCAACAGCAGGAATGTTGAAAATGGGTGCCTTAGATATTTCCAAACTCATATATATATATATATATATATATATATATATATATATATATATATATTAAAANAAAAAAAAAAAAAAGAAGAAGAAGAAAGAAAGAAAGAAAGAAAATCCAGGCAAACAATGGGGACTGATGGGTTTTGGAGGGGCAAGGAAGATTCTCTCCGTGGAAGGTTGTAGGTTATGGTGGAAGACATATTCAATGTAATTTACATGAAACCTCCCAATCTATTGCCTGCATTCCTCTTTCTCCCTTTCCCTTGACACATGGTATTCAGCTAGCAGGAACACCTATTACTGGGCCTACATTTGTTATATAGCTTGATGACATTTTCCTCTGTGCCATTTGTACAAGTTTGATGTGAATAGAATCTCTTGGGGTGACCTAAATTGAGCAAAGCAGTAGGATAATAGGTATATAGGTATAGTAACATGTTAAATCATTTAGAATTTTGGTTGATGACAAGGGACTCAGTTCAAGTGGGAGAAGACAATGTTTCAAATTCTAGTACCAAAAAAAAGTTTAGGATATTCATATTCATCTTGAGTAGTTCAAGACCCCTAGGATGAGGCTAGATGTGCAGGGTCCCAAGGACCAAGGAGAAGTTGATTAAATGGCTGAACAAACTTGCTAAATTGTGGAATTGTTTTGCTTTTAATTCCTTTCAAACTTATTATAATAAAGCTTCCTACTGCTTCCTGTGAACTGTGCAACTCAGAATGATAGGAGATGTATTGGGAAAGAGGAAATTAGAAAACACATTGCTAAATAAAGACACACTTAATCAATGCAAATCTTTTGTTTAGTTTTTGAAAATAAGCTTCAAACATCACCATCTCTGCGGTGCTTCTTGGTTATCATTGTAATGGGCAAGCAAAGAGTAAAAGGACTAGCTCTTCCCTGGGCTGTTACAGAATACTAAATTAATATATATAACTTGCTTAACAGGGTGGGCTTATTGCTTCATCCCCAAAATATCACTTGCAACTCAACATCAGAACTCATTTTGTGGAAGAACTAAAGGGAAAATCAGGGGCAGGAAAGAGTTCCCTACAATTTGTAATCATGAAGCAGAGAGAGGGGGAGGGGCCTTCCTACAATTAGAAGCAGTTCCTGGTGCAGCTGGAGCATGGGCACTGGGTGCTGTCATACACTCTCCAGCTATGTTGAATTAGAGTGACCGTTTATGCTATTGGAGGAAGGATCTGTCTTCGCCAGATGGCCTCCTTTTTCTTTGTGGTGTGTGTGGAGAGCCCATGAGGTGCAGCTTCAGTGCCACATCGTGCTGGTTAAGAATCTTCTGAATATTTGGGTCAAGAGCAACCAATAGCACCAGGTTTGTTTGTAGCAGATTTATTTCTATAACAAATTACTCCTTAAAATGGTAATAAGCTTTTTGCCATAAATCTCCCAGTGCTCTTATCATCAAAAAATTCTTGAGTTATAAATATAAGTGTAATTCAGAAATATTCTGAAAAGAAAGATCTATGCTTTGTCTTGATGTTGAATTAATGTTTGTTATATGAGAGGAAAATCCTTAGGTGCTTAAAATGCAAAGCAAAGATTGTCTATTGTTTTCCTTTTAAAGAAAAGTTGCATATTTATTTTAAGATGTATTTTAAAGCTTACATATACATGCAAGGTACTATGGTGGGTAAGGCATACTAAATATTTATATGAGAAATATCTATAAAGTTTGTGGCCCATGGCAGATACCCAATACATGTTTTTTATGCTCACAGTTTTCCTAATGAACATTTGCCCATGGCAAACATTAATTTATATACTTATCTCTGAAAATATATTCTTAAAACATTCAAAATTATTATATGAGCTTTTGTATAAGAGATACAACAAGATATGTAGGCAGGCTAGAATCTTCCTAATTCTGTACATTACTAGTACTGTCATCCTAAACAAACCAGAAATGAATTCATCAATCTCTCTTTTCTTTTATTGTAAAAGAAAATTATGCCACAACAATTGAAAGAAAATAATAGTAATTAAAAGAAATGAAAAGTAGATAAATCCAAGAATGTAGGGCAATTGAGACTCACACACTGATTCTATGCTAAGGCTCTGGAACACTGTACATGGTTAAGAGGAAGTGACCCAAAAAACAAAACAAAGCTTTCACCAGGAAATATACCAGTGAAGAAATCTTTAAAAAGCTTTCAATGACTTGTGTTGTTTTTTTTTAATCAAGCATTACAAGTAGACCTAAAATTTTAAGGATTGTATCACCATGCTATTACATTTAACAGTTGCAGAGCACAGGGGAATATACCTTCGTATTGCAGCTCTAAGATAATTCAGATTTGAAACCAAGCAAATATTGTCAACATGTAAAAGATACCATAAAATACTCCTGCGTTAGATCCAGCTTATGCAGAAACAAAATGACTCTATTGGGTAGCAGAAACATGATTAAAAGAATAAGACATCCTATGACCCAGCACAGGGGAAGGCCAGGGCCAAGAAGTGGGGGTGGGTGGGTAGGGGAACAGGGGCAGAGGGGAGGGTATGGGAAACTTTCGGGAAGCATTTGAAATGTAAATAAAGAAAATATCAAATAAAAAAATGTATTACATGAAATTCCCAAAGAATAAATATAACTTTTAAAATTTAAAAAAAAACAAAACAAAGAGTAAGACATCCACTTCCCTAACAAATCTCACCAGTAGATCAAATGTAAAAATCCTGAACTGTCAAGCAAATTAATAGATATCAAACAAGGACATGCAGAAATTTAGTATCCTTCCTAAATTAAGAAAAACATAAATTGAATTTTATGTTTTATTATGGTCTAGATATCTAATAAAATGACTTTATTATATAGAGAATATAGATAAACTAATAAACATGACAACCAATAAAGATTACCGTCATCATTTTTTCAGATCTAAGGTGGAAAATGCTCTTATATTAAAGAACATTAACTAAAATGGTCACATGTAGCTTCAAAACAAACTTCCAGAAGAGCTACAAGCAGCAGATCCTCATGGATCTGAATGTGCTATGGAGGATTCAGGTGCTTGTTTCTTTGTTTTCACAAAGGAAAAAAACTGCAGTAATCTTACCTGCAATTCTGGTCATTTCCTGTTCCAACACAAGGCCTGTACAAGATGGGAACAAAAATAAAACATTTCCTAGTTTTTAAAAATGTTGTACTCTTAACTTTTTGCCAATAATTTAATGGTCGATTAGGATGACCCAGAAAAATAAACACAAAAAAAGTGCAAACTTATTATATTTGATTATATAAATTCAGTTAATGAATGAAGACACAAGAAATAGGCACTTTTCTATGCAACACTAATAATTACAGTGACAGCTTAAAAGCCCTAAGTCTTATCTTTGTGTACTCAACTTCTACTATGGCGAACAGCAGAGTGGCCTCTAAACATTCACTTAATGCTTTAACTCAACTGAAGGTGATCTGATGATAGCTTTAATTCCAATAACCCCAAAACAGAACCATGGTTAAGCAGCCTGTGTGCTTACCCACAGTGTATGCTACATGTCTACCTTCAGGTGGTTTACAGAGTGGCACATTGCAGTCATGGAATAAGTCACTGGAAACCCAAATCCTCTTCACAGGCATGTAGGACACATGGAGCTTCTCGCTGTGTTTTGTGTTAAGGCTCATTCTTAGTTCCTATTCAGGGCGTCTTATCTTAATTCTCAGTGTTGATCCTGGATTTCCATTATTGTGAAGAGACACTATAACCATAAAAATTCTTATAAAGGAAAACATTTAATTGAGTCTGGTTTACAGGTTCAGAGGTTTAGTCCATTATCATCATGGTGGGAAGCATGTTGGAATGCAGGCAGTCATGGTGCTGGAAAAGAAGGTGAAAATTCTACATCCAGATTGGGAAGCAACAAGAAGAGAGAGGATACAGGGCTTAGCTTGAACATCTGAAACCTAAAAGGCAGCCCATATAGACAAATAAAAAAACAGTAAAGCTAAACCTACTCCTCCTAGTAGTGCCACTCCCTATGGTCCTACAGAGGCCATTTTCATACAAGTTACCACATTCCACCCTGGCTACCTTACACTTATAGCCATATTATAATACAAAATGCATTTAGTACAACTTCAAAAGTCCCTATAATCTATCATAGTATCTGAACAGTTTAAAAGTCCAAATTGTAAAGTCTCTTAGACCCACACTGTAATCTCCAGTTACTTTCAACATATCATGGCACAGGATTCAAATTACCATTCCAAAATATAAGAAAGGGTACATAGTGAGGAAATAGTGGATCAAGCAAGACCAAAAAACAAAACAAAACAAAACAAAAACAGCTGTATACATTTCAAACTCTGTATCTCATTGCCTGATGTAAAAGTGCTCTTCAGATCTCCAAACTGCTTTTAGCTATGTTGACTGCAACACCTTCTTTCTCAGGCTGGTTCCACCCACTATTAGCAGCTCTCCTTATCAGGTATTCCATGGGTCTGGCATCTCCAACATCTTAGGGTCTCCAAAGTAATCCAGATCTCCCCTTCACAGTTTCCCACAATGGCTTCTCTGGGCCTCCATGCAGGCATATTCTTGTCAAAGCTGCTTCTGGAGCTTTCCTTAGTCATGAGGGAAGATTCTGCAACCCTTTCTTGTATGCTTGACTCTATATCTAGAACCGTCATACCACAGCTGTCAAGCTCTGCAGCATGTTGGGGCTGGAATGTGGTCCCTTGTTCAAATACATTTCCACAGCTTTCTGTTTCCCATGGTTTCTTTCACTGCATAAGCTTTGCTGTCTTGGAGCTCAATCTGTAGTTCAAGCTAGCCTCAAACTCAGAGATCCATCTACTGAGATTAAAGCATACTACACCTTAATTATTTTTTTAACTCCTTTTCTCTAGATGGAAGCTAAGTTGGGGATGATCTTGCCCTGAGGTCCCCACTCCCTTTATTCCATTTAGCATCAAGCCTTTCTTTAAACTGTTTATTTTCTTGAAAATACAGGGTATTTACCTTTGCTAAGGCAGTGTTCTGAAGGTCATCTTTCAGTTGCTCAAAGAGAGAGTTCTATATGGTTCTCCTTTCAAGTGGGCATGTATTGTGCTGATTCACCACAAAAATCACATCCAGTCCACCTATGTGGGTGTATGAGGCTTAGGGAGGGTACTTGCAAAAGCAAGCAATTTCATTGTTGCTCCCTCCCCCTGCAGTTAAATCGTAAACAATAATGGACAGGTGATTTAGCTTAATGTGCTTGGATCCATTGCTATAGCAACATCTATATACTCTGTCTTTTTATTAGCATTGCTTAGTTTAGGAACAATACTGACAATGTGTAGTGATCTTCCAGTCCACACTGATGAACACTTTGAAGAATAGCCTGAGATAGGGAATTTGAATGAATTTTTTAAAAAGAGAGATTTTTTTTTCCTATTGAAGTTGCCATAGTTTTGTATTTTTTTCAAAGAACTTGAAATGTGTCTGGTATCCTGAAATATCACACAGTATTCATTTTGTACAGAGACATGTGGTATATGAAGTGTGTAGAAGATCCTTCTGGTATGTTCCCTCTAGCGACTAAGTTTCCTTACTTTCTTCTCTTCCTCTGCGTAACTACTCTGAAAGCAGAGGAGTGTGCTTCAGCTACAGTCACTGTTGAAGAATATTTTAGTCTAAAGTGTGATAGATCTTTCAGGAATGTTTAGGCAGTACCTTATATCAATATATATATATATGACTGCATGGATTGGGCTAATTCAGTTAAGCCATGGCTCCCCAGTCTGGGTACAGCAAGTGCTCCATTGGCTAATTTAATTATTATTTATGTTAATCCAATAGTCTCTAGTTTCTTGGGTCTCAGGGAAGACTCCTGTTGTATATAGTTTTAAAAACATGCTCTGCCTTAGGCCAGGGGCTGTGACCACACTACTAGCCTTTCCCAGCTTAGGTCCAGAACCAGAGACACCAGAACTGAATTGGCTTGTCTTTCTTACTTGCCTTTGTTCCTGGAGGGGTCAAGTTACCAGCCCACTCCTGAGACCCTTGAATCTGCAGATAAAGGGCAAACACACTGCTCCATTACCTTTTGAACTTGCCTCTAGGCAATTACTGGACCCAGATCCCTCCTGCCCTTATCACTTTATTATCTTCATCTCTCCCTCCACCCTAAACTTAGTGGCTTGCATCAACTAGCTCTGACCAACATATTTGGCCCCCACCTGCAGTGTAGGTCCTAGCTGCCCCAAGACCTTATATAACTGTTGATTTCTTCATGTTCCAAAGCATGGGAGAAAAATCCCTGTAATTCCATGTCTCCTTTTTCCTCTTGTGATCCGGAAGTCCTACCTGTAGCTTCTGTTCAGCAATTGGCACCCAGGCTTCTTTATTGACAAATCAAGAACCAATTGGGAAACAAGATCTTAGTGACGGAACCTTTCCTTACAGTCTCCACCCCAGGGGGAAAAGGATATGGACACAGGCATGGAGCACATGCTGATAGCACATGCCACTGTTGGTGATTTAAGAATATGTTCTCCAACCTATATAAAATACTTTGGACCAGAAAAATCAATATGATAACCCTTCTCTAGGTAAGAGTTTCTACTGCTCTGGTAACACAAAATACCAGGAACAAAAGAGTTTTCTGAATAAAAGGTTGTGTTATTATACACTTCCAATTTATTGTCCATCACAAAAGAAAGACAGGGCAGTACTCAAGACAGAAACCTGAAAGCAGGAACTAAAGTAGAGGCCATGGAGGAGTGCTACTTACGGGCTTCCTCAAGGCTTGCTTAACCTGCCTTCTTACAGCACCCAGAACCACATGACCCACAGAGGGCTGAGTTTTCCCTAGTTAATTATTAAGAAAATGTTCCACAGGTGTGCATACAGACTAATCTGGTGGTAATATTTTCTCAGTTCAGGTTCCCTCCTCTAAAATGACTCTAACTTGTAACATGTTGACAGGAAATTAACCAGCATAGCCCTCTCTATATTTACATTCTGAAGTCCCTTTTTATACATGTGGTTTAAGAACACAAAATACTGAATTAATTTGTCTTTTTATTTCTTTACAATTATCTGAAACATCCTGACTATATACTTCAGTGAGCTTCTCTATGTTTAGAGAAACATTCAAAACAGAAGCTGTGGAGCTTCATAATTTGGTTTTATACTTCCACTTTAGAATACGTTTTGTATATTTATCTACTACCATAAATGGAAAATCCACAACAGAGTTAGAAGCAGAAAAACAGCTTTTTAATCTTCTTTCATACCTCTTGCTTATTGCCTGTATTCAGTCAGTCCCTTTAACTTAACTTTTCTTGTTTTCTCTTTTACACATTGATATATATATATATCTCATTGGCTGTAATTTACATATGAGAGAGAATATGGGTTTTTTCCTGAGATTGTATGGCCTTGCTTAATCTTCTACATGCTAGGTCCATTGAGTTTTCTGAAATTTTGCTTGTAAATGGACTCAAGTGCATATGGACTAAGAGGCTAAAAACTATGGACCCTCAAGAAAAAGATGAACAAACAGGAATAAAGAGCAATATTTATAGCTAATGAGAGCCTTCATATTGTTGAGGGAATTCCTAGGACAGAAAGAGAGATAAAATCAAGGTTGTGATTCACGCAGACCTAACCCATATTTATTATATTATCACATCAAATGACTGCTTCTGTAAACCATTGCTTTCAAGGACTTTTCTACCATTTTTGGCATATTTTTGCCTACTGGCCTCAAATTGTAATTCCTCTCAATCTGGCTACCACAGCTTATCAACTTTACATTTCTACCCATGTTTAGCAGAAGGGGTAGCCAATGTGTAATACAGGGCAGGCTACTTGTTGGGTTCCTCTTGAAACCCATCTCCAATGGATTTATCCCAGGTTCCAACACCAGCAGGCACTAAGAACACACCATCTGACCAGGCCAGGAAAACAGGTGACACACATCTATCATCATCTATGAAAATCCAGAGAGAGAGAGAGCAGAAACTAAGGAACAGAATAACCTCCCTCCAACAAAGACAAATCCAGAAATCAGCACTAAGATCTATAATCATCCCCTACCCAGAAGCCTACATACTATCATAAAAGGCAATCACTAACAGCTAGGGCAAGATGTCTGCAACGGAGCCCAAATATCCTACCACAGCAGAACTTTAATAATCCAAAACAGCTGAAGTACAAGAAAAAGACCTTAAAACAAATAATATGAGGATGGTAGAGGCCCTTAAAGAGTAAATGAATAATTCCTTAAAGAAATGCAGGAAAACAAAAACAGGGAAGCAGAGGAAATGAATAAAACTCTTAAAGAAATACAAGAAAATATAAACAGTGGAAATAAAGGAATGGTAAGTGGATATTAGCCCAGAAACTTAGAATACCCAAGATACAATTTGCAAAACATGAAACTCAAGAAGAAGGAAGACCAAAGTGTGGATACTTCATCTCTCCTTAGAATGGGGAACAAAATACCCATGGAGGGAGTTACAGAGACAAAGTTTGGAGCTGAGATGGAAGGAAAGGCCATCCAGAGACTGCCCCACCTGGGGATGCATCCCATAAACAGCCACCAAACACAGACAATTATTGCATATGCCAGCAAGATTTTGCTGATAGGATCCTGATACATCTTGTGAGTCTATGCCAGTGCCTGGCAAATACAGAAGTGGATGCTCACAGTCATCTATTGGATGGAATGCAGGGCTCCTTAAGAAGGAGCTAGAGAAAGTACCCATGGAGCTAAAGGGGTCTGCAACCCTATAGGAGGATCAACAATATGAACTAACCAGTACCCCACAGAACTGTGTCTCTAATTGCATATGTAGCAGAGGATGGCCTAGACGGCCATCAATGGGAGGAGAGGCCCTTGGTCTTGTGAAGATCATATGCCCCAGTACAGAGGAATGCCAGGGCCAGGAAGCAGGAGTGGGTGGGTTGGGAAGCAGGGTGTGGGGAAGGTATAGGGGACTTTCAGGATAGCACTTGAAATGTAAATGAAGAAAATATCTAATAATAAAAAAGAACATCTAGAAAATAAAAAAAAAGAAAAGAAAAGAAAAAATTAATCAAACTAATAGCTAGAGAAAGAAGATCCAAATTTGAAAAAGAGAGAGAGAGGGAGAGGGAGAG